>NC_085873.1:45991587-46009087 GCF_034702125.1 Engraulis encrasicolus | reverse complement strand
TGTGTTGGCCACTGTTGTGTGCGCACTTACTAGTGCATGAGTGCATGAATGCGCAGTGCAGCAGTGCATAAATGTCTTTGAAATCAGTTGTGATTTTTCTAAAGTATTTCATCCACCTGATGTTAATATAAACAAAGTTTTTGCTCCATCCATTAAAAATTCACCATACAAATGAATGGGCTGTTGATTCCAAATGACTAATGTGATAAGACTATAGTGTACGTAGATAGACAGGGGCAGGGCCGCTGACAGCTTTGGCGAGGCCCGGGACAAAATCAACTAAAAAGGCCCCCCTAGCTAATAAATATAATGTGAGGAGGACATAAATCTGGGCCCCCTTTCTCCCTGGGCCCGGGACAACTGACTCATTTGTTCCCCCTGTCGGCTTCCCAGGGCAGGGGTGTAGGAGGAGGAAGGTGTTAGAGAGAGGAAGTGACAAGGAGGGACAGAGAAAGTGAAGATAGAGGGGGGAACGAAAAGATAAAAGAGATTAGATGATTAGTCCCATAGGGATATTTGTTACCACATCCCGCCGTCAGTTGCATCAGGTTCAGCATTAGTTAGATCTTTGTGGTGCACATCTCATTTACAAAGATTTAACTCAGTGGTTCTCAAACTTTTTTCATCATTCCCCCCTTCAGAAAGTCTGAATGCCCCCCGCCCCCATGCCTTTGTGAAAGTTGCAAAGACTGATGTCCCAAGATAAACACAGCGAGGTTATTTGCCAAAGTCTATCTTTGTGTTTTTGTTCGCACCTTTTGAACCCCGTCCAGTGTCACTGTCTTTAATATCACCCACATCCAATTGGAGGGAGGTGTTTAAGGTGTAAGGCTCTCTGCTAACGTTGCAGATATAGTCCTGCTCTTCTTGTTCACCTTTGAAACAGAACACAGAGTCTCTCTACCAAATTGAACCTGCTCCCCTTAGAGACGGTACACGCAATCTTGCACCCACTGACGGCTTCCAAATGGAATCTTTTCACTCGTAAAATAGAACACCCAGTCTTCCAAATAGTATCTTTTCACCTTGAAAATGGAACATTGAAGTCTTGCAATCATTTCCACCTCCCAAATAGAACCCCTTCAGGTGGAAGGTGTAGTAAATTCTGCAGTGCTCATTTAACACTTAGAGAGTTCATTTGAGTCCATTTGGACTTAAATGAACTCTGCAAGTGTTGAATTAACACCACAACATTTACTGTGTAGGTTTATTACGCTCGATTGACCACAGCTATCAGCCAATCAGAATCGAGAACCGGACAGCACAGTGTTCGACCTACTCGTCTTCCACCCGTCCATAACTTCCAAATAGAACACAAACTACAGCTAGATTGGAACACGCTGTGCTCGTCCGGACTAGATGGGACACATTGTAGCGCTAGCTCCTGAAGAGTTCAGGGGAAAAGAGGGCAGACTCATATGCTCACAGCCAGGTTCTCCCACTTATAGGTAGATCATTATGCCGTGCCGCACAGGGCTGAAAGAGATGGGAATGAGAGAGAGATTATTCAGAGACAGACTGAGGTGCTGTTTCCACGTAGCAGAATATTTTTTTAGCAGGGTATTTTTTTCTCCTGTTTAGGAATAAACGCTACATGTGGTTGATAAAAATAAATTCTCCATTGTAACACATGCGTTTCAGCCCCCTGAATAGGACATTCTTTTCTCCTGCTTTTTATACCTGGATTTTAAATATCTGCTACGTGAAATAGGAAGGCCAAAACCAGTTTAACCAGGAGAAAAAAATATCCACATATAAAAGTATCCAGCTACGTGGAAACAGCACCTGAGGCTGTCTGAATGTGTGAACAAGTCTTACATTGTCAAAGTGTGTCCTTGTTTGAGCACTGGTTAATTACTCCCCCCAACCAACCTGGCGGGTCGGGAGTCGAACCGGCAACCTTTGTGCTACACGTCTGATGCCCTAACCGCTTACCCATGACTGCCATATTGTATATGTAGCAGTTACAACAGAAGTCATTCCATGTTGTACCTACTGAGATTGCTAGACGCTGTTACTGGGGGGAAAAAAAACAACTAAAAACCTAAAAAAAATAAATAAATAATTGACCCGACCAGTGCACAATCATGTACATCTTGCTATAGTAACTGAAGACCAGTTACTTAGTGAAGGTACTTGTGTTGGAAGAGAATCATGGCAGGTTTTTTTTTCACTTCTTATTCTACTTTGGTCATCTCTGGTAAGCAGCTAATCATGAATATTGGCATAATTGATATCTTCTTGGTAGCTAAGGAGACTGTGGCAAGACAATTAGGCACCATCTACCCAGTGGTGTAGTCTACTTTTTTATGGTGGGTATACTGTATATTTGAGCATTTTTGAAGTGGGTATACTGTATGTATTTTTGCTATTCAAAATAATGGATCAATCAATTTTAAGTGGGTATACCGAAATCCCTGAAATTTAGAAGTGGGTATACTCCGTATACCTGCGTTCTACGTAGACTACACCACTGCATCTACCCAAATAACTGTAAAGAGACACAAACCACACTGCAACCCCAGGGTATACGTATTGCATCTAAGACACTGCAAGTGATTATAGCCTGAAGCAGTGGTTGTGGTTATGGTTAAGCCTAAAGTTTACAAATGGGTGTTTTTTATACTCCGATTATCGGCTGAAGACTAAACCACAGAGTCTGTCTCAGTAAACTGACATCTATTTGGTCAGTGACATGTTTAGTAAGTGAGCACAAACATTTTCTTGGGAACGCAACCATTCTCTAAATCTGGCAGCATGGAATTCTGGGGTGAGTTTCTCAAAAGGGAAGTTGTTAGCCTGTTAGCAACTTCGGTAGGTGCCAATGGGAAAATGCATTGAAAGCAACGAAGTAGCTAATGTAGTAAGCAACTTTGGTTTCGAGAAATTTACCCCTGAAGTGGCTACACAAGAATACATGAGCTATGCCACAATAAGCTACCTTAGCACAGTAGCTGCAAATTAATGTCAGAAATAAAGAGAACAGGACAGCACTCCAAGTTTTGTGTTTTTTTGTGACACACAAAACTTGGAGTGCTGTTCTGTTCTCTTTATTTTGTATATTCTTGTTTTTTTTTTTACTTTGGTTGAGTTGAGTGTGTTACACCCCTTAGTTTGATGCAAATTAATGTTGCCATTTCAATAATCCATGTTGCTGAGGCAATAGTTGGTGTGCCCGGAAAATACTACTGTTGACTCATCCAACTCTATAGGACTGCAGGAGGGTGACTTAATTTCACCTTGGGGTGGGGTATCCCTTCAAATATCTGGCTTAATTACATACATACATATCAATAAAAGTTTAAGGGCAGTCATGGGTAAACGGTTAGGGCGTCACACTTGAAGCCCAAAGGTTACCGGTTCGACTCCCGACCTGCCAGGTTGGTGGGAGGAGTAATTAACCAGTGCTCTCCCCCCATTCTCCTCCATGACTGAGGTACCCTGTGCATGGTACCGTACCACGGCATTGCTCCCTTTTGGGCACCCTTGAGGGCTGCCCCCTTGCATGGGTGAAACACAAGTGCAAATTCGCTGTGTGCAGTGTGCAGTGTACACTTGTGTGCTTTGGAGTGCTGTGTCACAATGACAATGGGAGTTGGAATTTCCCAGTTGCCATCCCAATATCATTGGTCAAACTTTTTAGATGGAAGAGCAAAATTTAAAATAAAAAAACACAACCCAGGGGTGCTGTGGCAGTGGCGCATCACACACTGGTGTTGCTTATGAGCGGACTTGCGTAAACGTGGGGACTCAGATCAGTTACAGCAGTGTTTCTCAAACTTTTCCTGCCATTCCCCCCTTCAGAGGAAGGGTATCTGTCTTTCAAATCTCTCCCAAAATCCTTTCAGTGCTGGGCACATGAAAAATATGTGACTATGGTTTGCTTTTTGTTCACCACAATTCCTCCAGCAGTGTGTCCCTATTGTTTGCATTCCCTTACATCTGTCTGGTGTAATGAAAAATCTGTGTTGCAGTTTCCATGCAAATTCGTTCCAGTGTTTTGAGTGTGTAATTCTGACGTTTCTTTTTATTGAATCCATCCAGTCTTCCATTGTAATGTCAATATTTAATTCTTCTTGCCATTTATGTTTTACTTCAGATTTAACGCACGTAAGTTTTTGTGCTATCTTGTATATTTTTGAAAGTTTATTTTTTCCTGTAAATCTGTTTTCCCTCAAATATTGTATCAATTCGTTTTCCGTTTCGTCTGGTGGGTGCTCCTTAATGTAACTTCTTATTTGTAGGTACTTAAAGAAATATTTTTTATCCAAATTAAACTTAAAGGCAATATTTTCATATGATTGAAGTACTTGTTGGTCGAAAAATTGTGCATATATTATGAGGCCTTTAGCAGTCCAGTTTTTCAAAACTTGATCCATTTTATTTGGTGGAAAGTCAGGATCGTGTGCCATCTCTCTTAGATATACTAGGTTATCTCTTATTTTCATTTTTCTGCAGGCTCGTTTCCAATTCCTCGTTGTATTGAAAACACAAAAGCTATGTCCTGAATAGTTTTTTTGTGCTTTACTTTCTAGGAATGGTAGTGTCCCTAAAGATATATCACACACTTCTTTTTCTATATTGATCCATTTAGCTTCCTGTTTTTTGTTAATCCATTTCAATATTGTTTGTATTTGCGTTGCATAAAAATATGCGTAAAATATGTATTTGGAATTAAACAAGTTTTGACTGTAGATAACTTATTAGGCATAAATCTTCCAAGAGAAATCACTACAACGAATCACAAGGTATTCAATATTCTACGTATTACCGCAATAAAACAAATAACAAAAGCATGGAAACAAACAAAACCACCAAACCTGGACAAATGGCATAATACAATAGACAATATTTTAAATATGGAAAAACTTACATTAAACTCCAGAAATCAACTGCATAAATGGTACAAACTATACCCAAACCCTATAATAAACAAAATAGCAAGATACTTTAGGGAAACTGATTGATAAAAATATAAGACAAAAAGAGCATCTACCATAAACCGTACACGCACGCACACGCACGTGCACGCGCACGCACGCGCGCACGCACGCGCACGCGCACGCACGCACGCACACACACACACACACACACTTCCCTCTACCTACCTCTCCCCCCCCCTTTTTTTTTTTTTTTTTTTTTTTTTTTTTTCTCTCTCTCTCCCTCCCTACGCAGAGGCATATATGTTTATGCAAAGGTCACCATTTATGTTATCACTTTATATACACACACAAAAAAAAAGAAAATGTCTGCAAGTTGAACCGACAAATGATCAGATGAAAATGTTGACTTGAATAAACTTGCAATAAAGTATTAAAAAAAAAAAAAAGAGGAAGGGTATCTGTCTGCGACCCCCCCCTCAAGCAAAATGGTTACGAAAATGAAAATAAATAGACCTTAGTAAAGTTTACTAAAGCCTAATATACACGTAGGCTATATAGCCTAACTATGATATTCTCTAAATATTAGTGAATAAATTAATGAATATTCTGTGAATGTAAAGTGAATGTGTTTGCTACATAATGGCGAAGGAGAAACGTGTTAAAAAAGAAAAACCTTCTGACTTCACGCGCCCCCCTTCCAATACCTCCGCGCCCCCCTGGGGGGGGGTTCCGCCCCACTTTGAGAAAGACTGGGTTACAGCAATATTTTTCAACCCTGGGATCGGGACCCCATGTAGGGTCGCCTGGTATTCAAATGAGGTCGCCTGAAATGTCTCTAAAGGTGAGAGAGAAAACACTGATGAATATAATATACATTATAACATAACTATTCAATATTCTGCTTTGAAACACCATTTACAATCTTAGAGTGCCATGAATATCTATAGGTTTAATAGCCTACAAATTATGTTGCTCAGTCATGTTTTAATTTTTGGTCTTGAAAAATGCAACAAATAGGTCTCATACCAAAAAAAAATGTTGAGAACCACTCGGTCGTTTCCCATCCCCGCCCCTGTGTTTCTCTTCCAAGTAGTGAACAAAACAAAAGATCCCAGATGTTCAAGAATCTGCTTATGGGCTCTGAATGGTGTCGGTATGTCAAGAAGATACTACAGCTATGTTTGTGATTGTGAAAAGAAAATAAGATACAGAATACACAGCATGCCAGATCATCACGTGCTTGTCATTTTATTCCTTTACCACAGGGTGGCATAAGTGAACACCACATCAGAAAAAAAGGGACTCCGATGATCAGACTGTCCAAGTATCTGCAAGTCTTTGGAGTCCTCCCAGACCACCATCTAATGACAATAAACACACAAAAAACATCCCAAAAGGCAGATTAGTTCATGTTTGAAATCTTGACTGTTTGAGAGATACAAACTAATTTAATGGCAGGCCTTTAACATCATGAATCCGGAATTGATATAGCCTATTTTAATGTGAGATCTCTATTACTTAGTGTTTTGTAGGCAAACTTAGCTCTATGTCAGGTTGTGGTATTGTATTTTCCACAGAAACTGTATCTCCCTAAGAAGGATTCTCATTTCAGTCTTGGAATTCTTCCCTCTTTTCTCCTCTCTTTTTAAATGCCTCTGTGTACAGAATTCTCCCATTCTTATCATTACCATTATTATTTGTCTTCTTATTATTAAATAATTTGATTTAAGTCACAGTGAGAGGTTAGTGTGAGTGGTGCGTCACAGAACCAAATATTGCAATGAGCATGTTCATAATGCGTCAGTCTACTGTACCAATGAACTCTATAAATGCTTGTTCAAGAGGTTTTACTGGATTAATGTCTAATAACGAACTGCATATTCTATAATAAACAGTTCAAGCACACGCTCTACCATACAAACAATCACTCCTTGGGAGGGACAGAGCATGTGTGTGTGTGTGTTGGCCAGCCCAGAGCACTAGAGATATGCCTGCCTGGAAATCCCCACCCACAGGATATAGTAGGAGGCAAGAGGGGAGTGGAGACGGAGAGGCCGTCTTTACGAGAGGCTACACTCTGGCAGCTCTTGTGAAGCCTGCAGCATAACGCTCTCAAGCAGAGACCGGAGAGGACATGTCGACAATGCTGCTGCAAGGATTCAGGGACTGGGTCCCGGGACACGCCAACTGGAGTGGAGAGGCCGTCTTTGGAGAGGCTACACTTACCCTCACAACTCTCGCGAAGCCTGCAGCTTATCATTCTCAAGCAGAGACTGGAGGGGAAATGTCGACAATGCTGCTGCAAGGACTCTGGGACTGGGTCCTAGCACATGCCGACTGGCTCCACTCTCCATTTTTTCCAGTGCTCTTCTCCCTGGGAACCTACCTGTTCTTCTGTCTGCCTTACGTGGCTCTGGATCTTCTATCTCCACACGTGGAGCTCATCCGCCGCTACAAGATCCAGCCAAAGCACCATGTGTCCTGGAGGGTGATGTGGACTTGTCTGGCCCACTCTCTGTACAACCACCTGGTGTTCATCTTCCCTCTCACTGTCATCCACTGGTATTGGAGGCAGGTGAGCTTGCCTACTGAAGCACCACACGTGCTAAAGGTGGCACAGGACATGGTCACCTGTTTGCTGATGTTTGACTTCCAATATTTCGTGTGGCACATGTTGCACCACAAGGTGCCCTGGCTGTACCGCACGTTCCACAAGGTGCACCACAAGTATACGTCAACGTTTGCCCTGAGTACGGAGTACTCCGGAATGTGGGAGACTCTCTCGCTGGGGTTCTTTGCTGCCATCAACCCCCAGCTGCTGGGCTGCCATCCGCTCACTGAGCTGATGTTCTTCGTCCTCAACATCTGGCTGTCTGTGGAGGACCACTGTGGATACGACTTCCCCTGGGCCACTCACCACCTGGTGCCTTTTGGTCTTTTTGGGGGAGCACCCCACCATGACCTCCATCATCTCAAGTTCAAGTCCAACTATGCCCCGTACTTCACACACTGGGACAAACTGTTTGGAACTCTACACGAGGACTAATATGAAGAGACTGATGCTGAAACCCAAAGTTCCTATGTGGACATTTATTTGCAAACCCAAAGTTCCTATGTGGACATTTATTTGCAAACCCAAAGTTCCTATGTGGACATTTATTTGCAAACATGCTGCCACCAGTGTGCCCCACACTGCACACACTGGGACAAACTGTTTGGAATGCTACACGAAGACTAAAAAGACTGAAGTGAACTTGCAAAATACAGATACTTGGACATTTATTTGCAAACCCAAGTTCACTATGTGGACATTCATTTGCAAACGGCGCTGGCACCACTATGAATTCTGTGAATTCGAACCATTAAATCATATTTATGAAAAAATAATTTATTGAATTATTTTAATTAAGCACCTTTCAATTATAAAAGAACATATTTTTGTAAACCTGCTTATTTAATATATATATATATATATTATCACATTGTCCTGCAAGTTATCCCAAGCTGATTCAATGTGTATATTTGCTTCTTTTGCACTTGCTCTTATGAAGACATATATGACTGTTGTACAGTAAGTTTTGAATGTAATAAAAAAAACAATGTCTTTGCAAACTTAACGATCAGCCTTGAGTGTCATTTGCTATTCTCTGTCGCTATTGCCTTTAACCTCAACTTCAATTACAAACTGTATATTGTCGCTAAAGGGCAATTGCATGTGCTGCAATACATTAATGACCGCAAAAATAGACAGCACAGATAGTAAGACAGGATACGCCACGAAGTGCAGTGTGCAGTGTTGTGCATGTTGCCAAAAAAGAAAAGATTTTAAAAATAAATAAGGTGGCAATGGCATAAATATCAGTAAGGATGAAGTCAAGTGATCTGAGTTCAGCGGGGATAGAGCATGGTGAACAATTGGAAATCAAGATCAGTTGATTTGTTTTCACAAACAACAAGGCACCACAGTACTGCAAAGGTGCCATTGTGGGAATTAGAGCAGAATAAACTCAGGTGACTTTATGAATGGCATGTTTATGATGTTATGATATGAACATGACAGCCTCAGGCTTGTCACTGTCAGCGAGCATAAAGTGCAGTGTGCACATAACCCAAAAAAAGGGGGGGGGGGGTAAATATAAGGTTATAAACAGTCATAGAATTTCATAATTATAAAGGCTCAAGTCAGCTAAAGGCGATGCAAAGGTGTGCAGAGTACTGTGAAGGTGCCATGGTGGGAATTAGGGCAGAATAAACGTGCACGTTTATGAATGGCGTGATTAGGATGTTAACGTGACTGCCTGAGGGCTTGTCACTGTCAGTGAGCTGTTCTGTTTCCTCATTGCAGAAATGACTATGATCCAGTTCAACTGGCAATGTAAGCTGGTGGTGGAATTATTGTTCTGCCAAGTAAACAATTAAGACGTAAACCTCAGTGGCACAGTAGCACATTACTGTAATGGCATGGCTGTTTGAATGACAAGAACAGCACACATGACAAGAGAATCGATATAGTTACTACTTAGAGACAACTGTACCTAGAAACATACAAAAATCTCAATAATTTGGGTTTTTATGTTGTTGTTTTTACTGTCATTGCATGGCTGTTTGAATGACAAGAACAGCACACATGACAAGAGAATCGATATAGAATGAAACACTACCTAGAGACAACAACCTAAAGACATTAGTTTAGCCTAAGGCACCTGCAAAAAAAACGGCTGCTGAATGCCTGAGCCCTTTGGGAAAAGGCGCCCTCTGCCTATTCAAACCTAAATATCTTAGCCTCCGAAGCACATAAAAACATGAAATTAGTTGCAATCAAAAGCTAGGACCTTCATCCTGCATTGGGAATATGTTCATTCAGCTCTAAAATAACCACATTTTCATTTAAAGGGACTGTACCCTGTTCATTATAGCCGCTGTGGATGACGGCGGCAGTGAAATGCAATGCAATGGTGATTGTGAGTGCAAATGCAACAAAGATGTGCATGTGGTCTCGATTGATGGAGGAGCAAGGATTGGGAGACCTGTACAAGACAGCAAAAGGATTGTTCATAATTTGAAATGGATGATAAGCAGTGTATCTGAAAGATAATGGGTTAGCCATGCCATGTGTACATAGGGGCCTGACTTCGGGGCTCTGAATGCAATTCAATCTTCACTGTAAATGCAACCTTTTCAATGTAGGCACAGAAACATCCAGTCCAACCTCACTGAGAGATATCAAACGTAAGAAAGAGAGTACACATTAGCAAATAAGATAACATGCTCCTAAGGAGTAATTAAATCAATGCTAGA
Organism: Engraulis encrasicolus; assembly: GCF_034702125.1. Lineage (NCBI taxonomy): Eukaryota > Metazoa > Chordata > Actinopteri > Clupeiformes > Engraulidae > Engraulis > Engraulis encrasicolus. Next base: position 45,998,906 of record NC_085873.1, on the reverse strand, counting down.
TTCGCTTTTGTCCATACTTTACATGTCCAATCGGTTCAAAGACCCCCAAAGACCCCTGTTATGCAATACAATTTTCCCGCATTATCTAGTTTAGCTGGAAATCCCAGAATCCGGGAAAAGGATTCTCGTATAGAGCAGCATGCGCTTTCTTCTTGGTAATGTGAGCTATAGGTCAAGCCTGTCTTTGGTCTTAAGTCCTACCAGAGTAGCCTGGATGTTTATATAGACCCACCCATCATTATGAAAAGAAAACAAGAAAACGGTACATGGGAAATATGTGATGAAAAGAGACAGCTTTCAGATGTAGGCGTACAGAGATAGGGTAGTTACAGGAATATACTTAGGCCTATACAGTAAATGTTGCGGTGTTAATTCAACACTTAAAGAGTTCATTTAAGTCCAAATGATGCCAAATCAACTCTTTAAGTGTTAAATGAGCACTGCAGAATTTACTGTGTACTGTGTGGAATTTTAAATCACTGTTCACTTCACTTACATTTAGAGACGCACCAGACCCTGATTTTTAGGTAACATGCCGGATACTGGATCCACTGCTTAAGATCCTGCCGGACCCGGATCCTGTGAAAAACCCTATTATCCTGCTGGGTCCGGAACCGGAACCGGATCCGGTGTATCCCTACTTATATTTAGTAGTATCAATTTATGATGAACAAACTTTCTAATAAAGCACTGAAATTGACTTGAACTGACCTGAATTTCATTTAACCCATTTTAGCCTGCAGAATGCCTAAGCCCTCTGCCTATTAAGACCTAAATATCTCAGCCTCTGAAGCCCATGAAACGTTAAATATGTTGCATTTAAAAGCTAGGACCCTCATCTTGCATTAAAGAATGTGTTCATCCAGCTCTAACATACCCTCATTCTTTAAATAAAAAAGCTCAAATCTCAAGAGCCTGAATACAGTGTATATGTTGCTCCAGGCGCCAAAGGTTAAACAACATATACACTGCATCAGGCTTTCACAAGAGGCCTTTTGTCAGATGAGGACCATGGGTGTAGTGGGCGCGGTACGCGGGGGAATGCAGTCCACCCACTTCTCCTGATTAAAAAAAAAAAAAACATCTTCTGCCCATGTTTGAATACAAAAAAGAATGATCACATAGCAGTATTGCAGGTGATTGACCAAACAGATGAAAACGGAAAAGCAATGATGGTAGATTAAAGACAGTTGGGGGGTTTGACAAGTTGCCAAATTATTTGATGATGTTAAAAATCGCGTACCCCCACTTTAAAAATCCCCACTACACCACTGATGAGTTGAGGACAGATGAGTCCCATGTCAGTTATATGCCAGTTAGTTTTTCAGTAAGTACTCCAGTGAAGAAATACCAAGCTCCTCACTTTCCCACCACTGGCTCAGTGTGGCAGGTGATTATTAAACCTGCGGTTTCATGAAAGTATGTGTGTGTGTGTGTGTGTGTGTGTGTGTGTGTGTGTGTGTGTGTGTGTGTGTGTGTGTGTGTGTGTGTGTGTGTGTGTGTGTGTGTGTGTGTGTGTGTGTGTGTGTGTGTGTGTGTGTGTGTGTGTGTGTGTGTGTGTGTGTGTACTGCACCAATCTACCTTAGTCAGAGATGACACACAGAACCATCACACGCGAACACACACACACACAGACACACAGACACACACACACACACACACACACACACACACACACACACACACACACACACACACACACACACACACACACACACACACACACACACACACACACACACACACACACACACACACACACACCCCATATGCTCATATCATCTATTCGTCCTTAATTGATTCTTGATTGTAGTGTGTGTGTCAGTGTGTCCAAATGACATATAGGCCTAGATAAAGAGACAGGGACTAACAAAAGAGAGGTAAATCAGATAAAGATATGGGAGACATAAGAGAGGAAGACAAAATATTTAGCAAGACAGATCGTGGATAAGGTCTCTGGTCAAACCAGAAGCGCTCCCATTCTGATCACTTGTTCTGACGAAGCGGACCACAACAAAAGCAACCGCACTGAGAGATTAAAAAATTATCATCAGCTGAGATGAGATCAAACGCTTCAGGCGTTCTCAGTGGCACGCAATAATTACCCTGTCGTGAGGGCTGATTCATTACATTACATTGCATTTGGCCATGGGGGCCGCTAGGGGGGGGGAGTGGTACAGATTCTAAGGGCCCAAGCACTGAGAGGGGCCCTTAAGGGGGCCCAAAATTCGAATCTTTCATGGGGCCCAACATTTCTGGCAGCGCCCCTGTGTTTGGCAGATGCTTTTTAACCAGTCGAGAACATAATCATAGCTGATATCACTAGCAGATACATAGTGCACAGGAAATATACAGAACAGCAAGTGCAGATGCTAAGTAGGGTTTTTTTTTTTTTAAGTAAAGTTGAGTACACACACACACATAATGCTAAGAGTTTGGCCTGGGACAAGGGCAGCTCAAGCATTAATGTATTAGATAGTTACGAAAGAGGAGAGGAGAGGAGAGGAGAGGAGAGGAGAGGAGAGGAGAGGAGAGGAGAGGAGAGGAGAGGAGAGGAGAGGAGAGGAGAGGAGATATTCATTTTGACTTCCATTGTTTTCTCGGCAGCAAGGCAGTGCAGAAAATGCAACACCTGTGACATAAACTTCAATTGTCACATTTTCAGCAGAAAACGGGCACAATTATAGTGCTGACGACAGAGGCCCTGCTAACGGATCAACTGTAATCGTAATGGCCTGCAATACTATTAAAATATATTATTACACAATTGCCTACGATACTATATAATATAATGTAGCGCAGAGCCCCTTGAGTGGACTGTCTGTGTGTGTTTCTCCACAGGATTCCCTCTCTGTCTATCTGTATGAGTGAATGGTGAATGTGGGTGAATGTGTGTGTATCTGTGCGCGTGAATGTTGTTCCCCACTCCCTCTTGTGTCTTCTAGAATTTTGTGTGTGCAAAATTCCCCTCCGCCGATCACCTGAGCTCTGTCGCGGACCACCAATGGTCCCCGGACCACACTGAGAATCACTGGTATAGAATCATCCAAACTGCCGGTTGGCATCAGCCCTAGATCATAATGTGAGAGCCATGTTGAGATTGCCATCTCATCAGCTGTCTCACCTGTCATCACCTAGATCCTAAACAAGTACTCATGTGAACTCAACATCTGTGAGATACAGTACGGTTTGAACTTTTGTCCGATGTGGCTGAGAGTCAGAAGTACAGTACACATACAGTATGCCAGGGCCAAACTAACATGTATAACATGACATGACATGACATGGTATTACACTTAAACGAAGCTTTTATCCAAAGCGACTTGTAGTTATTTAAGTATAGGGTATTGGTTACAGACCCTGGAGCAAAGTAAGGCTGCCTTGCACAAGGCCACCTCAGCAGTGGGGAGTCATTTCCTCCTCCAAAGTTATTAGGGCCCCAGGGCAAGACACAGATAGGGCCCCTCATACAGCCTGCCAAGGTCATAATAGTTTCCCCACCACCTATTGCCTAAAAACTTAAAACATAAAGCACAATGTAATGAACTTACTGATTTCAGAGGAAATCCGGGATTACAGTGTGGGATTACCCTGGGCCCACCCATGCCTACTCCCCCCTCCTATAGCTATATCAGTTTACACCTGGGTCTAGGGAGAGTACGCCCCTCAACTGAAAGTAAAAGTGTCAATGCCAGGTTCAGAAAGGCAAAACCCTGCCACAAATGTTAATGTTGGCTAATCCGTGACATCGAGAGGTCAAGGAAGTCAAGGCCTACACCAGTCCGTATTCAGGTTTCAAGTTCCAAAGTGGAACAGGTAGACTTTCTAAACCTTTGAGAGGGAGAATCTAAGAAGTGCACTTACTGCAGATCAAACACAAATGTAATGGTGATGACGATGTGACAGCAAGGTTAATGAGATTGCCATATCATCGCCTGTCTCACTTGTCATCATTGCCTACTCCAAGCAAATTTTCATGTGAGGACACATGACAGTCTTAACTTTTCCTGACCTGGCTAAGTGCCAAAAGTACCCTATTTGCCAGGCTCAAAGTGTATTATACTTAGCTGTCACTTTTATCCAATGAGGCATGTGGTTATTTAAGTACAGGATGGGTTACAGTCCCTGGAGCAATGTGACTAAAACCATAGATGCCTTGCTGAAAGGCAGCTCAGCCGTGGTTGATATATGGAACTGGCAACCTTCCCATTTCAAGACCAACAACCATTAAAATAGAGCCTAGAGAGGGATGAATGTTAGTTTTGCAGTGTACAATAACTTGCATTTTTAACATTTTCATTATTTTAACATGCAAGGTTTTATTGGTTTAAGTTCATATTTGTATCGAGGCAGGTTAGTGAATACTTTCGGTAATAGGCCTATACAGTAGTGCTGTATATCTGACAGCTAATATAATTGGGAAAAAAAAATGAACAGATATGAAATAAAGGGAGGAAAAGATGGCCTGTTTGATTAGTTTTGACCTTACCTGGCAGCTTGTACTCCCGTCTTCCTCAGAGTCACCTATAAATTGATGTATTGTAATGCCTCTTTCAGTCAGATTTCTACTGCCTCTTTATTTTCTAAATGTGTTTTCGAATTGGACTTGCTTTCTTACCCACTGCACTGTTTGCTTGCGGCCCATTGAATAACCGACAATGTTGACAGGAGATTTGCACTGATGCAGTTATTGCATGTTCTGATTGGGGTTCTGGCAGTGAACGTGATAACAGGGAGTGGACAGAGAAGAAGAAAAGAAAGAAATAGAAAGCCCACCTGGGAATCTCCAACTCCCATTGTCATTGTGGCACAACACTCCAAAGCACACACGTGCACACTGTACACAATGAAATTGCATTTATGCCTCACCCGTGCAAGGGGGCAGCCCGAAATGGCGCCCCAAGGGAGTAGTGTGGCGGGATGGTACTGGTACTATGCTCAGGGTACCTCAGTCATGGTGGAGAATGGGGTAGAGCACTGGTTACTTGCTCCCTCCACTAACCTGGCGGGTCATGAGTCGAAGCAGCAACCTTTGGACTACAAATCTGACGCCTTAACCATTCACCTATGACTGCCCTAACATAACCAAACATGTGAAATTGGACAGTACCACCCTGCAAACCATTCATTCATTTTTTTGCATTCTGTATTCTATATAACTGTATTCTGATCACTTCCCATTATACAGTAACGATTATTATTATATGGTTGTGACGTCATCTGTCGAATGCTCCATTCATTTCAACGGGGCTCCCCAACGTTCGGACGTCTGTTATTTTTCGATAACGGACGGGTTGGTCTATAACAGACCGCTGTCAATGGCAACAAGACTTTTCACTGCTAAAGCGACTTTTCAACAAGACTCTAATCAGCTGCTGTGATAGACAGCACCCGTTGTCCTACCGCTGTCAATGGCAACAAGACGTTCACTGCTAAAGCCACTGGCTTGTATACAAGTCAGTGGCTAAAGCGAATGTTTCATATCACTCCGCAGGGGGTCCTGTCTTTTGTCACTCTAATCAGCTGCTGTGATAGACAACACCTGTTGTCCTGGCTAGCCTACACCTAGCTGTTGCCTAGCGGTGCATGTTCCACAACGGCACTGTTTTGTTTTGCGCAGCAACAATCTTAACATTAAATAGGTCTAAAGAAATGTCCCCGCATGTCTGAATCATTTAAGTATATCCATATAATAAGCGGGTTAACTTTCGGCGAGTCGGTCGCTTTGTGGAATAGCAGCACTTCAGAGAGCTGAAGCACTTCCGCTCCGCGTCGGGGTCTAAAGATTCTCTCTGTCGTGCTGCTATTCCACGGTAGCCTTCTCGCCGAACGTTAACCCTTACTGAGACTACAATCCCATTATACATTAACGATTATGAGACCACCAACACTGAATGTGCATGCTAGACTAGCAGGTTAAGGCATCAGCAATGGTCAATTACTGTAGTCATGATGATGTCAGACTCACATTCGGGTCATTCCACACACACTCTTGGGGGCCCCAAGCGAAAACTCCTAAGAATGAACATTCACAACAAATCGCCACTACTGCAGTTTAAAGTCTTAGCTGTTATGTACCATCAATAGACTTGGGGGCCCCAAGCGGTTGCCTGCCTAGCCTGGTGACAAGATGCGCCTCTGCACACATACACACACACACAGACACACACACACACACACACACACACAGACACACACACAGACACACACACACACACACACACACACACACACACACACACACACACACACACTCACACACACACACACACACACACACACACACACACACACACACACACACACACACACACACACACACACACACACACACACACACTGGCAGTAAGACTTGAAGTATGCGTCTGGGAGAGTTTCTCCTGAAGGGTCGTGATAAGACAATGAATTCCTCAGTGAGTGATCCCCAAATGAGTTCCCGACAAAAGCATCCCGCTCCAAACTTGCTGTACCACTGAAGGAATGAGCGTTTCCCACTCAGGGGCATCAGCTGACCTCATGCTGTACATGGGTTCTCAGTGTTTATCAACGTGATGTTAAGAGGAGGGGTAAGACACTGGCAGTCAACCACGTGAGCTAATTTTTTGACAGCGGTTTCCAACAATCAGAGGTTGAGTTGTGCGCAGCTAGGTTTGTGCAGTCAGGTTATAAACAAAATTTAGAACCCATGTATACAGGGGCACAGTAGGGCACTGGGGGATGATGTGAGCGTCCGAAGCACGCAAGCAAAACACTTTTTTCAGGTAGGCCTATTGACTTTAAAAATCTTGTAAATTAATTATGTTATTGCACGTAGTGCATGTGCATTATTTTGTGCGCATTCTGTAGATTACTCTGTATGCTAAACTCAAGCTAAATTCCAAGGGTTGTTGTTTTTTGTGAAACTCATACCGGGGCACAGCAAATTGCCCTTGTAAAATAGGTCTTGCAACTCCTCTGATCCCGCTCCAAACTTGCTGTACCACTGAAGGACACTGAAGGTTGCTTTTTATTTTCCACGCCATCAAATCATTCCGCACAACCATCTCAGATTTGGCTGAAAAAAAAGAGGTTCACACACTTCCTAACAGGAAAAGCGCAACATTATAGCTCCCAACTCCTCATAGCTTTTTCATTCATGTTTTTATGTCAGGTACCCCCTTAACTCATTTAAAATAGTTCTCCAAGAGCCCACTTTCAAATTTTCAGTGTATGAACCTCCTTAAAAAAATGTTCAGCCAAATCTAAGATGGTCGTGCGGGATGATTCGGTGCTTTGGCGTGGAATGACCCATTTCTCTTTTTAAAGTGTGTTTTGGGCC
>NC_085873.1:45974087-45989087 GCF_034702125.1 Engraulis encrasicolus | reverse complement strand
GACTAGCTTCTCCAAAGCTCTGGCTATTCCCGTAAACCCACTGCCTAACAATCTCCTGCCTTTTAAAAAACAGAGTCACATGTGCGGTCGGAGGAAGATAGGAGGAAGCGAGGGAGGAAAGGAAAAAGGAAAAGAAAAATATTCGGACCGAGGCCCACTGGATTACTGGCTTACTCATTTATAACAGTGGTGATGAGTCACTAGGGATTCAGCCAGGATCACACACACACACACACACACACACACACACACACACACACACACACACACACACACACACACACACACACACACACACACACACACACACTGGCAGGACCGTCAGAGTTGAAGTATGCGTGTGGGAGAGTTTCTCCTGAAGGGCCGTGATAAGGCAATGAATTAATGTTCCCGACAGAAGCATCCCTCACTGTTCCACTGAAGGAATGAGTGATTTCTTTTTATTATTTTAGCTAATTATTATTATGTGTTCACACACATAGGCTTAGACACACATAGACTTAGATGCACATGCACATAATCAAGTAGCCTACAGTGACTTTATTGATCCAGAGGGAAAATAAGGAGAGAGATTGTGTATGAGAGGGATTGTTCTCTTTATGACAATATGTGATGAGAGGTCATAGAAGTCATACTAGATGACGGTCTACATTCATATTTAGATAATATTTAGATTATGTTCATGTTTTTATTTAGACTACGTTTATTTTATTTATTTCGTATTTCCAGATTTTTAGCTAACTTTAATGGAAATTGACATGTTTGACCTTTTAAAGCCAAGGAGCAAGCCAACTTCTACATGTAAGCATAACCCTAACTCATATTTGCCTGGATAACACCAGACGATCTCACAAGTTTATTGTGCTGTTTGCAATGCACAGTGATAGTTCACATACATATACAGTGAAAAGTGTAAGACTACACTGGAACTGAGAGGAGAGCATTGCCCCAAAGTGAAACGTGGCACCGATTCCTTTCAGGATCAAGCCAATTTCAGTGACGTCTAAGAAACACAACATGCACCGACTCGCTTGCCACGCATAGCTGTAATCAACCGCAACGGCGCCATTATGTTGGCATGTGCCTGTGTAAACCTATAAAACCAGGGGTGGACTGGCCATCTGGCATAGCGAGCATTTCCCGGTGGGCCTCGCACCCTCATTTCAGAAATGTTAAAAAAAAAGATTTCTGCAGTTCTGCACCTCTATTCATGAGGGGCCCCTTTAAAGGGGTATGCCACTATTTTGGGGCTTAATACAGTTAAAATCATTGGCTGGGGTTTATAAAGGTGGTAAAGTGTCTTATTTTTCAAGTTAAGCGTTGTCTTGCTTTAAGACAAGTTAAAAGAGGGAATATGTCGCTAAGCTAGTGAAAGTCAATGGATCCGTGTAGCATTGTAGCATGCTACACGGATCCATTGACTTTCACTAGCTTAGCGACATATTCCCTCTTTTAACTTGTCTTAAAGCAAGACAACTCTTAACATGAAAAATAAGACACTTTACCACCTTTATAAACCCTGGTCAACGATTTTAACCCTTTAGGCCAATAGTGTCAGGGCCCTATGTCTCCCCCAGTCCACCCCAGTATAAAACTAACTGAACCAGAAGACTGACTAGAGACTGAGCATTCAAAGTAAATCATGCAGTAATAAATCAACAATTAAAATGTAAAACTTAGTGTTAAATGTGACTGAGAGTTGAATTAACACTGCAAGTTGTAGTGTGTGATTCTGAACTTGTCTTAAAGATGGGGAACTCCAAGCATTAATCCTCAACTCATCTCAAATTTTATTGACCGTAAAGGACAATTAGTTCTGTAACAATTATGCCATCTGAGACAGGCATAGACAGCAATCTGTATGATTGGAGACAAGAAAAAACTGTTCAGTGCAGTGGAAAAACGCAGGCACTGCACACACACACACACACACACACGAGCGCGCGCACGTGTGCGCACACACACACACACACGCGCATACACACACACACACACACACACTGCATAGGCAACTCAGAACAATGGACTACCTTCTCAAAAGCCCTGGCTATTCCCATAAAACCCACCGCCTAACGATCTCCTGCCTTTTAAAAAACTGAGTCACGTGTACTGGAAGTTATTTTTTTCTAAAGCGTGTGTTCAGGACTTTTTGGGCATTTATTGACAGCACAGTGAAGAACAGACAAGAGACAGATTGTCTTGGGTTGAGAAATTACCCAGGCTGGACTTTGGACCTCATGCTTATTTCTGATTTCCTGTTTTCTGAGGACATGGACTCAGTCTGATCACCATAATTTGACTGTGGAGACTGAAATGCATGCAACATAAATATTAAATGTTTCATTTTCATAGTCGTCGAGTCTGTGTAGCTACAAAACAAGACACATCTAGTTTACTCCTTCTATAGAAGGCAGTTTGAACAACACCCCTACCATTGCGACGGATACGGATAGCGCAGACCTAGAATGGACCAAAAATCAAAACTAACTGCGTTGACTTGCCTGCATCAGACTAAAAAAAAAGCATAACCCGTCCTTAAGGGGCTAAGCACTGCCGTGAGGAATCCATCTAATTTATGGTTATAATGACAATGTCCAGTCACTTGTCCAGCCCAGACCCTTTATGTCTTGCTAGGGCTTCCTAGGCCTTTATTTCAAATGAAATTTGACAAGAACAGACATGGAAAGATCAGGAGAAAGAGACGGTAAATTAACTGCATTTATATAGCGCCTTTTACACTCCTTTGAGCACTCAAAGTGCTTTACATTATATGCCTCACATTCATCATTCACACACCGGAGGAACATGAGGTTAAATATCTTTCTCAAGAACACAGATGGGGTCAGACAGAGCATGACTCGGACAACCTGCAATCCTCTGGCTGCCAAACATCTCCTCTAGCACCTGAGACTTGTCTGACCATCTACTGCAGCGGTTCCAAATTTTTCCCCTGCGCACAGTGGCGGAGCCAGACATTTATTCTTGGGGGAGCAATGGGGTAGCCACATGAATTTCACAGGGGCATGCTCTTACACAAAGAAAAAAACACTCAAACACTATAGAATAGATAAAGAGAATGATTTTCTCGGGTTCTTATGACACCTGCGAGTGTTACCAGATTGAACGGTTTCCGATGGTCATCTATGGGTTAAAGAAGGGCTTTGGGCAGATAAATATTCTGTAGATTTGTGTTCAAATAAATCAAGGCTTCTGTTTAATTCTGGCAGGATTTTATTCTTAAGGCGTTCTTTTTAGTATTTCTACGTTGGTAATCATTGGTCACATTTGCCAACCATAACACCCGCTGTGCACCCTATAACTGCACCCTTAAGTTTTAGGTCTCCTATTATGTCAAACAGTAATCAGTTATTTTTTTGTGATTTTTTGTAAGATTTTTTTGTGATTTGACCCTCAGAAACCCATTGCATTGCAAATGGCAAGATTTACAAAGAACTATATAGTGCCTTACATTGACTGAACTTAACTCAAATTAGGCCTACATATCCCAACACCATACAGTCATTTCCGGAGAGAAAATGGTATAGAAAAGATCACATTCCAAGTAAAAACATGGCCATTTTTGTATACTGCTAGCTGTCTTTTCTGAATACATTTCCATTGTAGAAGTAATTATTTAATATGTAGATGTGCCAGAAATGTGGGAAACACAAGTTTTTTAGAAAAGTGATTTGAAGGGCTGCTCTTATTTGGAAGGAAAATGCCTACAGTAATACCTGGGTGCTAAGCCATAGCCACAGACAGGTGTGTACACCTGTAGGCTATCTGTGTTTGTGTATACGAGAATCATATCATGATTTGAGATGATAAAGATAAGTGTTTCACTGAAGCCCTATTACAGATTTTCAACGTTTCTACAGAATTCTCAGAAAAGAACTTAAAAAAGTTTCTGCATCAGAGAAAATGAATGCTTAGGTGTCTGAGAGTTAATCAAATTATTTTCTACCATCTGTGTTTTTATGTAATTTCAAATTTCAAAGTTCAAATTGAACTCAGACTGCACATTAAAGAGTTACTTCCATGCTAAAATCCAGTCACTGTAATGTTGCAATGCTGCTCAGAACTTGCTACAATTCACACATATAACAATGCTATCAAAGGTGCTGTACGGACATTCTTTTAAAATACTCATTAGCATATCCTCCTGACTACCAGGGGAAAAAAAGTTTAAAAATCTTTGTTTTTTTTCACTCCCCCAATTGTTTGAAGGCAAAAAATGAGATTGACAACATTTTTTTCCAATTTTATTTTTTTATTTTAAAGATTTAATGTGTCCATTACAGTGGACATTGGAAGGCCGTACATTGAAAATGTACCTTAATTGCTATCAATCAATCTGGATGAAAAAGCATAACAATCAGTTTAATAATTAGTAAATTTGAGCATTTATGAGTTTACAATGAGTGTTTTATTGGTTTGAGGTGGAAACTGGATGTGTCTGTGACCATTATCATTCATGCAGGTCATCTCATGTCAAAGCAATTTTGTTTTAAGCAACTGGACTTGCAGTTGAAGCTTGAATGACATGTGGTCCCTCAACTGAGAACTTTCACCAGAGTTGACTAATTTTATAGTTCTGATGTGTGAAATATGGGTTATTATCTCTGGAACAAACATGTGTTCATGTCTATAGGATTAATTTAGTCTTAATTTAATTTTTGGTTGAACTATTGTCCTGCAAAGTTCAGACACACATCAGAGTCATGCTCCACATATCAATAATGTGCTGTAAAGTGTCTCTCCTTCTGATTCTGATACTGACTTTCTGACTAGAAAAATACTAACAAAATGGAAGATGTCACTACCAATGTCCATTTTAGAGGACATTTCTTTAACGCCTAAATATGGGAATTAAATAATGTTACATTAATTTAGAAATGGTTTAATTGTGCTCTGAAGAAATTGAAATAACATATAAAGATGATGTTTTAAGACAATAATTTCCCACTTTAAAGTATTATGCATTTACTTTCCCTTTAGCCAAAAGCGGCCTATTTTTAATGGACACCATTTTCCTTGCAAAGAAATAGAAAGTTCCCAAGACCCCACCCCTACACACATGGTATCATTGGAAAGCTCTGAATGTCCTCTTCAAAGACCATTGGGAGTTAGCACAGTAGTGTGTATGGGGTGGGACATATTGCGGTTTACAAATGTCCACTAGAGAGGACAAAAATGAACTGCTGGTAGTCAGGAGGATGATTCCAACACAAAGAAAGCAATTAGCATATGCCAGTGAATATTTTGACTTTAGACATGAGGTTTGAGTTGAATTTACAGGAATTAATCATGAATTTTCATTTACCACCAAAAACGAATCTATTGATTTATCACATGGGATATAGAGCATTAGTACTGAAAAATCTTAAATGGCACACAGCTAACTTTTCATTAAAAGGAAAACGAAATGAGTCTGGACTGAAATAAGCTGTTATTTCTCTAATGCTTTTCTTCTTCAGGATGGAAAAGCACACATCTGCCATTCACATTGCCGTCAGACCGTACAACACAGAGAGTTCCTATGCATACCACTAGACAGACGGCATTCTAAGCTTTCGAATGGTACCCCATATGCCCAAATTCACGAGGGTGGTGTGTACACAAACTTGCATCAAAATGTGTGTGGGGAAAATGGTTATCCTTTCTTCACTCGCGATAGCGATTGACGGGCGATCTATGCGCTTCGTGTAACGCGAGTGGGCGGGGCTACTGTCCATTTTCTGGGGGAGCACTTGGGGTAGCCAATCAGATTTCAGGGGGGTCAAATGCTACCCTAGCCACCCCTGTAGCTCCGCCCCTGCCTGCGCACCCCCTTGTACATTTCATTGTGGTTCGCGCACCCCCTTAGCAAATATTTTGGTGTGCTGATGGCCACGCAAGTATGGATTCACTGCGCATTCACTGCACATTATGCACAGTTTTGAATAATCCTCTTTTCCAATAGTCTTGGAGTTAAACTGCACTTCAGATGGACCCTTCCAGCATACAATTCACCGTACAATTAAAAACTACTTAAAGTTCAATGATGCTGTATAAAAACTCACACATCCACCATTGCTCTATTCAGCTCGCGCACCCCCTTATGGCAGGCTGCGCACCCCCAGGGGTGCACGGACCACAGTTTGGGAAACCCTGATCTACTGTGAAGGAAAAGAATGCAGTGGAGCCTGACACACTGGCAGATCAGTTTCAATTTCTCTTCAAATCTGTGTCCTAGGAAAAAAAGACATGCAGACAATGGAAGAGTACATATTTAGATAAGAAGGAAGAAGGGAGAGTAACTTGAGCCAAAAGGGCTGAAAATGGCATGCAAGAAGAGGAACAAGAGACAAGAATGGGCACGAGAAGAATAAGAAACAAGACTGGGCACGAGAAGACATACAAGGGTGACAAGTCACAGTCTTGAGCAAGTCCAGGCTGATAAATGAGTTGTAGATTACAAAAGCAAGTTTTACGAGGGCCTGCACACCTTAGGAAGTTTCTTTTTCAGCAGGTGCCGCTTTTCAGGGTACTTCCGTCATTAGTTGTCGTATGGAAGAGCGCGACACTGCAGTGTTGGGTAAGCGATAAAGGACTTTTAGAAAAAGAACAACAAAATACCTCCTCTTAATGTATGTTCTCTACAAGTCATCTGTTGTCCAGTCTTGCACTTTAAATGTCTGTATGAGCAATGTCTACGTCCATACTGTCTATGTCCATGTATGAGTACTGTCTATGTCTATACTGTCTATGTCCTTACCTAGATTAGTCTATGTCTGCATGGGAGAGCAAGAAACGCAATTTCAAATTCTTTGTATGACCAGTGCATGTAAAGAAATTGACAATAAACTTGACTTGACTTGACTTGACTTGACTAGGGTGTGGGGGCAGTAATGAACCAGACAGTGCTCTGCCCCATCCTCCTCCATGACTGTGGTACCCTGAGCAAGGTACCATCCCGCGGTACTGCTCCCTTGGGGCGCCATTGGGGGCTGCCCCCTTGCACGGGTGAGGCATAAAATGCAATTTCTTTTTTTTTTAATATATATATTTAGGGGCTTTTTATGCCTTTATCTGATAGGACAGTCTGAGATGGTGACAGGAAGCAAGTGGGACAGAGAGACGGGGTGGGATCAGGAAATGACCGCAGCCAGACTCGAACCGGGGTCCCCGTGGGCATGCAAGCCCAAATGTGGGGGGCTTAGCACGCTGCGCCACAGCGCCCCCATAAAATGCAATTTCGTAGTGTGCAGTGAACACTTGTGTGCTGTGGAGTGCTGTGTCACAATGACAACGGGAGTTGAAGATTCCCAGGTGGGCTTTATATATATCCGACAACTAATGACTGGATTACATGAGAAAACACTCCTAAGCATGCCTTCGTTTAACAAGTGTATTGTACTTGCGCATATGATGTAGGGCCAAACATTTCATTTAACAAACGCTTTGCATTACATTACTGTTTCTGTCTTTCTCTCTCTCTCACACACACACATAAGAAAGCGCATGCGCGCACACACACGCACACACAGGCACACACACACACTGCAAGTGGTGCATGAACAGCTTCATGTTGTGTTTAATGTGTGTAGTGACAACTTAGGGGGTATGACGATCTGAACATCTGAATGTTTTGCTGTATACCTCCTGTATATCCCAAAAGCACACGCAGGTTACATTGTAAGGACAACATTGGAACCGGATAACTGACCTGTCATCATCATATTTTCTCCATTCTTGTGTTTCATTATTCTTCTTCACCATCCGTACCATCTTTTTCAAAATCATACTGCTGTAACTTAACGACAACAACCCTACGTGCAGTAAACTTTTTGGATAAACACTTCACACTTCAATGCTGAACTAAACCCAACCCACCATTGAGAATTGCTCAATGTGTGCTCATGTGTGTTTTTCACCGTCTCACACATTCACAAATTTGCTTTTGTTCTTTCTCATGGGCCTGGCACACCTCAACACAACTATTCCCTTACTCCTTTCTATGAAATATAAAAACGTAACTAAATTAAAATAACATTGCAACACAATGTGCCTTTGTTGCATTCTAACACTGAGTCTGTTGAAGACACTGAATGTCAACACTGTTTGTGTTCGCACAAATCCTTCTTTTCACGCTTCTTGTCATCACATCACATCTTCTCCTTTCAAGTAAAACAGTCTTGAGATTTAAAAGGGGCACTAATGGGCACTTTCTCAAGCCGTATGATTAAATGTATTTGGTGGTGATTTACAGTTAATCCAGTTTCATAAAGAGGGCTCTCACTGTAAAGAAAATACCAGCTGCCTCAGAATTCCAAGTTAATTTAAATCCTTATTGTCAGTTGTGTGCAGCTTTGAATTGCAATTGAACTTACAATAAAGACTTAAATTAACTTGGAATTCTGGCAGCTGGTAAACTTGAAATTTCAAGTTAAACCACGTTGTTGCCATTGCAATGTATAGGAGAATAACTTAATTATGTAAGTTATCATGACTTAGCACGGACATATTTTTTTACACGACGTCCTGGGAGCCGGTTTTCAGCATGACTAGAGATGCAGCAAGACATGAGCCGTCCGTGCGTCACTAAGATGATGGTGTTGCGTAAAATGCCTCCATTAGACTCTAATAGAGGATACATGGCTGAAGTGTTTCATATTGAAGTGCTTCCCGTCCCGCACCCTCATATGTGTGTGTGTGTGTGTGTGTGTGTGTGTGTGTGTGTGTGTGTGTGTGTGTGTGTGTGTGTGTGTGTGTGTGTGTGTGTGTGTGTGTGTGTGTGTGTGTGTGTGTGTGTGTGTGTGTGTGTGTGTGTGTGTGTGTGTGAGAGAGATCTACTAAGTGGCCATCAAACCACTCTATTGGGAAAGACATACAGCACAGTCAGGGCGGCAGAGAAGCTTTGACAGGGCCCAGGGCAAAACCATCTGAAAGGGCTGCCTCTTAAATACAGTACATATGTAATGGGGACCCCGAGTCTGGGCCAACTCTTTCCCTGGGCCCAGGACAGCTGACTCATTTGTCCCCACCCCCCCTCCACCCCTGTTGGTGGGCCACTGTGCAGGCAGATGTTCTCAAGAGGTACTTTTGCAACACAATCGCTCTGTGATTTTTTGGAACGACTTCTCCCTTGCTATCAAAACGCTGTTCCGCATGATGCACTCAACACAGGTGCTTATGTGTAAACACATGAATGTATTCAAATACACTTTTGCGCGCACACACACACGCATGGATGCACGCACACACACACGCAGACGTGCATGCGCGCACGCACACGCACACACACACACACACACACATTTTTCTCAAGAACATCGACTGAATGTAAATTGTCTGATTTTACCTTGCCAAGAGAGACCAATAACTGGGTATTTTTTCCATTTTTTAATGATGGAATCACTCGACTCATCATAGGATTGTGAGGCAATCACATCATAGTTTTTACTAATACAGACTCAATAGCTATTTTTACTGTGAAGGGAAGTGTGATGCCCTTGGTAGCATGAGTAGTGCCCATTTTTACAGGATTTCACATTATTGCAACTCGACAAGTAGGCTACGTACTGTTTCAAAGGGAAGTGTGCTTCAGAAGTCCCACACCCTTGATTCGTACATTTAGGCCTTCTACTCTACATGTGAGCAGTTATGGTCTATAAACGGGTATTTCTTATCCATTTCTAATGATAGAATCACTCGTCATAGGATTGTCTGGCAATCACATCATTGTTTTTACTAATACAGACTCAATGGCTGTTGTTAAAGGGAAGTGTGATGCCCTTGGTAGTATGAGTATTGCCCATTATTCCCGGATTTTACATTATTGCAACTCGACAAGTAGGCTACGTACTGTTTCAAAGGGAAGTGTGCTTCAGAATTCTACGAAGTCCCACACCCTTGATTCGTACAATTTTGTTTCAAGAAGTGCGTCTTAATATGCGACCTTGCCTCCTCCACTTGCCTCCTCCACTTGCTTCTCGTCATGATGACATCACTGACAACAGCATTATATTACAATATCTTGCAAAAGCTCAATTGTAGAGTCTTTTTCTCTTTTGCAATTGGGATGGTGAATGAAAAACAGTCCCTCAAAAGTTGTTGTGGCTAGGCTGACAGCTGGGAAACTTTATCGTTTTCTCCACGGAGGAGGGGCCAGGAGGCGGGACGAGGAGACAAGCGCAAGTGGAGGAGGCAAGGTCGCATATTAAGACGCACTCATGGTTGCACTTGCTGCATCCTTGCCATTACAAAATACCCATAATGCTTCACATTTCCACACGTCCGCTATAGTGTGGGAAAGCATGCATGTTTAAACATAATGCTATATTTTAGCCTATAGTATGTTGTTGTTGTTTCCGAGATGTAAATAGCTTAAAATAACTCAACACAACTTGGTCAATGTTTTGGTCATTACGTTTGTGTTGCCTTTCTGAGCTTTTGACCGCAGACAATTTGTGATCTGTTGTGAATTGATACATGACCATTCCCGCAGTTTTGTTGTACTTTTCAACTTGCACCACAACAGAAATACTGCCAAACTATCATGTTTACACTTTCCTGTCTGGGTCATATCTACAAACACCCTACCTCGTCTCTCCCAACCACGTAGCCTGTTCCTATATATTCACCGCCTTGTGCTTTTCATACAGCATCTGAAACTGTGTTTCTCATTGTCTTTCATGCCTTTTAAACACAGATGTGTGTGATTATCTGCTGCAGCAAATGCCAATTAAACTGCTACCGGATCGCCTCTGGCACAGCTTCTCACCCACATGGGTGATACCAGCAAGTACCGTCAGCTCGCAACATGTTGGCACTATAGCTGTCCACACCTCAACACAAAAATGTAATAATCTTCTAAAGAATGCCATCCCCACCCCCTGTCTGTCTTGGCACACCTGTGTGCGGCTTATGATCATTTGAATTTGCAAAGATTACCCTGGTCTCAGCATGACGGTGTGAATCTTTTTAATCACTCGAATGCTGTACTGTCAGCTCAAAACATGTTGGCACTAAAGCTTTCCACACCTCAACACAAAAATGTAATAATCTTCTAAAGAATGCCATACCCACCAGCTGTCTGCCTTGGCACACATTTGCAAAGATTGCCCTGGTCCGTGGGTGACGGTGTGAATCTCTTTTAATCACCTGAATCCTGTTTGATCTGAGCCAATCCTCTTGTTTCTTTTCATTCCGTTTCATTTCCTTTCAGCCGTGTCTCACACCAGTCAGTTAACCGTTTGTGTTTTTTTTAACACATCATGAAACCAACAACACAGGACTTTCTTCCAAGGAAGTATGATGCTCCCTCCTTTATTTTTAGTCCTTAATGCATCATCGCCAGTCTTGACAGCATGAATCAGAAATGATTAACTTCAACTTTTTTCAGAAAGAACTTACGTAGGTGGGTTAACTATTAGCCAAGGTATTATATAGTGTGAAAGAAGGACAAATACATCAATACTATTACATAGCCTAGTACAAAATCATTCAGACTTTCAGTCATTCATGTTTGCTTGAGTTAAGATAATATTTTACATCATCGGAACTGCAAGTCATTAATTCACAAGTACATATTCGGAACTATTTCATATCCATAACTAGAAGCACTCAGAGAGTGCAAACATCCACCAAGGCCAAATGGTCACTGACGCCATAACATCTACACACTGTGGAATCATTAATATAATACAAGTGTAAGACTTCTCAAGTCTTTCTGCTTCTTTTATGCAGTTAGAAACGGAAATGACGAAATTCGCCCTATAGCACAATGGTAAAAAAAAAATATTTCAAAAAAATCCTGGATCCGAACCGTGATCACCACCAAATTTAAATTTAATAACTTCATATTAATTTGATCAAAATCTGTACATAACTTTTTGAGTTATACTACTGACAGACAGACAGACAAACCTTTAATGTGGTGCATGATCACATACATTTCAGCATGAATAGCTTGATGATGATGGTCTTAAGCAAGCAGGGCTCTAAATTAACTTTTTTCATCAAAAGCCAAAATGGATACTAGCCAAACACACACTCCCTAATTCAGAGGTGGGGAGCCTATGTCTCGAGTGCTGCTTACAGCCCTTGAAGCTGTCTCAGGCCCCCAACATAATTTTACTGTTATACAGTTTCACATGAAATTTGACATGTTTAGGCCTTCAATATAGGCCTTAAGTGCAGGAGGAAGTTATGGTTTGTGTTCATAGTACAACCCTTGGGAGGACTTAAAGGATAGTTCCGGCGTAAAATGAAAGTTTCACCATCGCTTTCCCATGCCACATAATGTATCTAATGATGAGTCATTCCAGGCAATGCCGCGCCGTTACGGAGTTAGCTAATTTTAAGCTTTTTGGTGAAAAACGCAGCCAATGCATCACGGCGGGGCCAATTATAGGCCTATTATTTTCTGATGTTTCCCCGCTATAAACAACTTCAAAAACGCGACACATTTCATCACCAAGGTCTCGTCAATCAAACCGAGGCACAGAGAAGATCATCGGACCACACACAGTCTTTCACTGGCCAGTGTTTTCAGAGGTGTCTCACTGTTGCAACTCTCTGACCCGGATGCAGGCTACTCAATCAGGTGGCTAGGTAGGCTAAACATGGTCCGCGGTTCTTATACCGGCTGCGACCGTAAAATGAAAAGCTGGAACCCCGACCGTTTTCACCGACTGCCACTGTCTAAACCAGCCATATTACGGGAATGGATAATAGCATTAGAAGTGGACGAAACTGACATAAAAACCCGGAGGGATCGCGACTACCGTAGCAAATTACTGTGTTTTTTTGCATTTTTACTGTAATATTATGGGGGGTGTTAGAATAAATGACTGTATTATTAGTCTACTGTATTATTTGCTTTTAGTTATTACCAGGATTTCACAGTATTTCCTAATGAAGATTGGATTTTTCCAGTGGGCCTTCCGTATCAAACGTCTGATTGGTTGAATGTCTATCTGGTAGTAGTAGTGATGCAAAGGCATTTGATTGATGCCACATTAATCCCACCGCCAAGAACTTCCTTCTTGGGATGTGTGCCAGATCAAACACAACTCTGTGCCCCGAGCGAGTCAACAGCCAGGATTGAATACTACTGCCTCTTGTAATGGAGGGTCTCGTGTGACGTAGTGAGAGACAATATTTGCACTTGGGCAATTATTTCCCAACATTCTACTGAATTGTGACTGATGACGCAGAGACACAGGTGCCCAGTGTCGCACGCACGCCCGCACTCACACAGACACACACAGACATACGCACAGGGCGCAACTCATTGTAGGGCCACCACTGCACACACACACACACACACACACACACACACACACACACACACACACACACACACACACACACACACACACACACACACACACACACACACACACACACACACACACACACACACACACACGCAACATACAGCAAACCTACACTGTATACATAGACATAGGAAATGGAAACGAACAACAACTAGCTACACACTTCTTCTCTTTAGTAGTCTTTACTAGTGCAGAAGTCTGTGAGGCTTATATGCCCGTGTTGTGTTTTGTATAATACTTTAATGGTGTAGCCTGCTGGTAACATGTAGGCCTACAGTGGGGAAAGGAGAACTGTAGTGGAGGGTTATGGATGGCAAGGCCTTGTTGAATGAAATTAAATGAAATCAAATGAATTTTTAAAAAAAAGATTTAGAGATTTAATGTCCACGATCGTTATGAAGTTAACAGGTGCTAACGTGCCTATTGTGTCACAGGAATGCCGTTTGCTTCGACCCCTTGCAGTGTGCCTCACTTTGCCCGCCCTGTCTGTTGTTACAGGTATGTGTTATTGTATGAAAGAGATCCCTGTAGTATTTTTGGCGATGAACATTGTGTGTTTTTTTTTTTTTTTGAATGTGTAAACTACACGATCTAAGTGCCTTGGTTTCTCTATTACACTGTAAACAGTAGCTTGTCTAGCTGCTGTTGTGTTCTCTCACTTCTGGAAGATTGGCAAGGGGAATGCCGTTTGCTTCGACCCCTTTGCAGTGTGCCTCACTTTGCCCGCCCTGTCTGTTGTTACAGATTGGGAAGTAAATAAATGCTATTGGATCGAGACCCCTCATCTCTCCTGCCTCTTCAATCATCCAATCATCCATCCTGTTCAATTTTGTTATTTTAATGTAATGGTCGGTTCAAGTCCGTTACATGTGTGTGTGTGTGTGTGTGTGTGTGTGTGTGTGTGTGTGTGTGTGTGTGTGTGTGTGTGTGTGTGTGTGTGTGTGTGTGCGTGCGTGCGTGCGTGCGTGCGTTAGTGCGAGAAAATCTCCCCAGCCACCCACTGCCAGCATGAAACTAAGGCAGTTTGCAATACAACACCAAATTAGTTCTTCCTTGGAATCGCATATGGCAGATGGTACAATCAACTGAGGAGATCTCTATTGTGTTCAACCTCAGTGAGACCAAAGATCTGATTTGGTTTCTTGTTTCTTGGGTGAGACTGTGATAATCCATGTAGGCATGCATTGAAATGCACATCAACACATCTTAACATCTCTTAATATTTCCTCTGCTTTGAATGACATGTCTTGTGCTGTTAACAAGAATTTTGACTGTCGTACACCATGAAACTGCAAAGAGTATGCACAGCATTTCCCTTGGTCCAATGCAGAGAGGAGTTTCTTTGGATGAATTCTGCTAAATACCTGATGTTGAGGGACACAAGCAGTGGACCACAGGACATTGTGACAAAAATCATTCAAAAAAGACCATGGACCACAGTACATTGTGACAAAAAGAATTCAAACTAGAAGCACTCAGAGAGCGCAGACCTAGAACATTTGACTATGTTACACCCTATTTTAATTTTAAGTCTTTCTGCCTCCTTATTGTGGAGTTACAAATTGAAATGTTTTGCCCTGCAATTCAATTTGTGGTCACTAGGGGCGTCTAGATTTATAGGCCAGCAATGGTGAAGAATATTTAAAAAGGTCCTGGTTATGGTTCGTGATCCGTA
>NC_085873.1:45934087-45969087 GCF_034702125.1 Engraulis encrasicolus | reverse complement strand
TGTGAGCCGTTAAATATGACAGAGGCTAAGAGATAAGATATTGTAACTAGCACTGTTTTTTTTTCATCTTTACCTTCTATTTCATGGAATGAAATAATGGAATGATGATGTGTTGGATGTGGTAAATGTGACAGTAACAAGAAAGAAAAAAAGATACGTTTAAGTCTGGTATATACTGCAATGGGGGAATTAAATGATGATGTGGTGGTGTTGTGCGGCTTCAGCAATGTCATTTTAAAGATACGATGCAAGGGGGGATTCAATTATGATGTGTTGGTGTTGTGTGCCTCTAGCAATGCCATTTTAAAGATACGATGCATGTGCTACAACATGTGAGGAGCAGAAAGAAGTGACAGGACTTGCACAATACCCCCTGCTGTTCAGAAGTGTGTGTTTGTGTGTGTGTCCGTCCATGTGTGCGTGCACGCATGCGTGTGTGTGTGCGTGCTTGCAGGCATGCATGCAAGTCTGCGTGCGTGAGTGCGTGTCTGTGTCCATGTGAGTGTGTGTGCTGGCATGTGTGTTCATGTGTGTCTGGTGTGCCTGTGTGTATTTAGACTGTTTACAGAGTGTGGATGAGATGGGGTTGCATAACAATGAAACAATCTGCCAATTTCCCTCAAACTAGATCCTCCACATGCCACTGTTAGAAGCTGGCTTAGCCACGGTATTGGCTGTAGCTGGCTACCATAATTGAAGTCTACCACAGGATTGTAATCCCTCTGTTTTTTTTTCCATCTCTAGTTACCCTCTGTGCTGAAGGTGTTAGTTAGCTCATCTTATTGTTACCTCAAAAGGAAGATGCACACAAATGGCTACATGTGCAATGGTGATGCAGTGGCGCATTCGCATCCCCACTTTTGGGCTCCCTATATTAGGCTCTCTCAATTTTTACCACAGACAAATGAATGCAGTGCAGCAACAGTAACATTGTTAAGAAGAAATAAAGAAAGAAGAAAAATCCACCACCACATTAAAACTTGGTTATAGCAGGTTATATTATTAGTAGTAGATTTGGAAACTGTATTCCCTGTAGGGCAGTCATGGGTGAGCGGTTAGGGCGTCAGACTTGCATCCCAGAGGTTGCCGGTTCAAATCCCGACCCGCCAGGTTGGTGGGGGGAGTAATCAACCAGTGCTCTCCCCCATCCTCCTCCATGACTGAGGTACCCTGAGCATGGTACCGTCCCACCGCACTGCTCCACAAGGGGCGCCCCTGAGGGCTGCCCCCTTGCACGGGTGAGGCAGACATGCAATTTCGTTGTGTGCAGTGTGCAGTGTTCACTTATGTGCTGTGGAGTGCTGTGTCACAATGACAATGGGAGTTGGAGTTTCCCAATGGGCTTTCTTTCACTTATTATTAGTAGTAGATTTGGAAACTGTATTCACTTACATGTCTGTTACTGAAATTGTCTCGCTTTAGCCTATATGCAATCTGTTATGCTACATGCTTGTACCCATACAGTAGGCCTACCTACCATAGTTCTCGGTAGGTCTCAGTGTAGGCTATTTAGCTTGTTTACAGGCTGTGGACAAGACGGTTGCATAACAATGAGAACAATCTGCCCAATCATTCTCATGCTAGATTTTCCACATGCCATTGTGTTTATAACTGTCTATCATCACCTTCATTCTTACAAGCCCAGAGGAAAAGTTTTAGACCACACCTGTTTCTTACCAAATTTCCTTTCCCTCGCTGTATGTTTGTCAACAACATTAATGCTGAAGGTGTGCAAGTTACTAATTGTTGCCTCAATGGAAGAATGCACAGACATGGCGGCAAGTTGTGGAATGTGTAGTGTGCCTACTCATGTGAGTAATATGGGGAATGAGTCTCTTTAGAATAGAATAGAATAGAATAGAATAGAATAGAATAGAATAGAATAGAATAGAATAGAATAGAATAGAATAGAATAGAATAGTATGTGAGCCATACTGTATAGGCAGAGAGAGTAGAGAGAGAGAGGTTCCATTGGCCCATTGTTTCCTGGTTCTATTATTGCAAGGGGGGGGGGGTCCCCCTTTAGGCAGACCTAGGCAGACCTGAGGACTGTTCTATTCAATGCTAGGAGTATTATGACATGCCCCTTTAGGCAGACCGGAACCTGGTCATGTTAGGTGTGTTAGGTGCCCATAGCCACCCATTACATTGGCTTATCTCTATACTTAAAGAATCTCTGATATAGGCTTGTATAGGCACTGGTTATTTTTCAAGGTGAAATGTCTCAAGGAGTATCCAATTATTACTTACACTTAGAACTAGATATACAAGATACAAGATACAAGAAGATATTTATTTGAAACATATATATACAATGAAAAGCTTCCCTGCTCTGAGAGTCCCAAAAAAGGTTAAAAAAAGAAAGCAAAAAAGTCAAAAATAGAAGTAGGAAAAAAATATATTTAAAAATCAGAAAGCTGTATTTTTTTTTTTAAAGAGGCAGGTTGGAGAAAGGGGAGATGTGATGAGTGGATTGCTTCCTATGTTGATGTTTTTGAATTCAATTGCCTGATACCTTGAGGGAAGAAGCTGTCCCTGAGTCGGCTGGTGTGGGCGCGTATGCACCTGTATCTCCGGGCAGATGGTAGAAGGGTGAAGTGTGTGTAGCTGGGGTGGTGCGGATCAGCTATAATTCGTTTGGCCCTCCTCAGACACCGCTGATAGTAAAGATCCTGGATGTTGTCTGATTTGATTGTCCGTTGAGCAGATTTGATGACTCGCTAGTTATTGTACTGTATACTCCTTGGTGAAATCCGTGAAAAATGGGCGTTACTTGGCCTAACAAGGCTAGAGCACTTCACTTTGAGAAACACCCACTGAATCACTCTCCCAAGTTTCGTGTATTTCTTCATCATACGGGTATGGCACCTGTGCAGCCTACCTGCTTGCAACGATACCTGCAGGCTGCCTACACCCATAATTAATGATTCAATTGAAGGTGTCTTGAATACATGTCGGGAATGGGATAGTGATATTAACATCAGATGCTGGTTTGCCCTAAAGCACTACATAGGTTTACGTATGATCAAAAGAAATATTGGCTAATGGATGGGGGTAGCTGTGCAGTCTCTCCACCTGCTCCAGGGTAGCAGTGTTGCCAGAGTGGGCCGTTTCCCACCCAATTGAGCTGCTTAAGATGGCCGTCTGAGGGTAAAAAATGGTTTAAAAAAAGGGCAGTTGCGGGTGAGTTTTTTCTGCAAATGTATGGCCATCGAAATCAATTGAATTTAGCTCAAAGTGGGGCATGGGTTAGTGCTTCCAGGCGGGTTTTGAGCATTTTTTGGGCTGGAAATCATCAGTCACATCTGGCAACCCTGCAGTGTAAGTGCTGTACTGTACAGAACATCATGACAGCCTGAAACTGATAAGGAGTCTCAGCTGGCCCGAAGCACTTTCTTCATCTCTCATAACGACTATACATGTATATACAAGACTCACACCCTTTTTTTCCAGAAAGTAAATGGACTTCAAATTGTTTTCTAAAAGGTGTCCATGTGCGAGCGAACAGCAACGTTCATATTCTGTAGAGAAGCCGCACTCTTGGGTGTTGTTGTTCTTGTGTTTTATTTTAGTGGGTTAGCATGACAGAGAGACGCAATGGCCTAAACCAGTGTTTCTCAACCAGGGTGCCTCAGGTCCCCCTCAGGGGTGCCGCGGAAAAATGGCTGATAAATACATTATGTAATATAATACATATTTGTCTACATAAATAAATAAATGCTTAGTCAGTGGAATCCTTCATCTGCCATTCACGCACAATAAAATAAATTTAGGTTGGCCCACTAAGCTGCAACTTTGAACGAAGGGTGTGTGACGTCTCCAAATGTGTTACTTTTCTAAGATTGTGTGGTATCGGATGAGATGCCATGTTACGGCTTGTTGGTTTGGGGTGCCTTGAAATATTTCAGGGATTGAAAGGGTGCCTCGCCTAAAAAATGGTTGAGAACCACTGGCCTAAACCTTCTTCAGCGTCTCACCTACCAGTGTCTTGGTTATACACTGAAGAAAGGCTTAGGCCAAAACGTCTGTCTGTCATGCTAACCCACTAAAATAAATTACAAGAATCACACCCGAGAGTGTGGCTTTTCTACAACACAAGACTGTCACACATAAACACTCTTGTATTCACATTCACATGCATTTCAGATTCCCTGCTTACTTTGTTTCCTTACTTAGTTTCAATACATGCAGACACAATGTTTACTTTTTACTTTCTCATCTGTTTTCAGTGTTGTACAGGGTTGCCAGATGAGAGTGATGATTTCCAGCACAAAAAAAATGCTCAAAACCCGCCTGAAAGCACTAAATCCCACCCAATTTGAACGAAACTCCATTGATTTCTATGGCCATTATATAAATCGGCTGAAAAACCCGCCCAAATGCCCTTTTTACCCACAGAAGGCCATCCTTAGCTGCCCAATTGGGCTGGAAACCGCCCAATCTGGCAACATTGGCGCTGTACTGTGTGTGACCAGGCGCATATTCACACTTGTGCATTTACATGCACACGCATGCATGCAGATAACGCTGTTTACTCAATGTAGTTTGTCTTTAATGTGCCCCTCAAGTCTGTTAGCTGCACCAAGTTGACCATGACCTTGACCTAATTTTGCACCAAATTGACTGAAAAGAAATCATTCATCCAGGTGCTTAATGGAGATATGCAGACAGATAATCGGAGTAAAATACATCTGTAAATGTTTCTTAAAATTATGGTCAGACTTAGCTCCAGTTGTGGCTGTTGATAAGGTCTGCCAAAAGATTCCAAGGCACACTGCTGGTGAAGTTAAAAGCCTTTAATTAAACGGGCTGACGCGTTGCGACTACTGTCTTCTTCAGAGCCACATCTGTACAGTATATGTGTAACAGAGGCCAGCAAGCAGAGTGTGGCGTGGAACGTTAGTAAACCTCCCTCCCGAAGCCTCAATACAGCACGGGGGTGTTGGCCTATCGGACCGGCCCTTTAGCTCAGCGGTCTCGTACTGTGCCTCCCATTGCCGAACCGATGCGCTGACGAGGTGGCAGGTTCGCGGCCTCAAGGGGGACGAACTGTGCAGGAATACCTCAGTCACATATGCAAGCAGTACATACAGTACATGTGTATGTACATGTGGGCGTATTAGAACATGCACAGTCATGCACACACATGCACGCGCGCACACACACACACACACATAGCATCCCTGATTCCAGATGCTCCCAGCAGAGCCCCCTGCACTGCTGCTTCTGTTTACATTCAGCCCTTGGGGAGGTATCAATGACCATACACACACACACACACACGCACACACACACACACAAATCCTGTAAAAACAAGTCCACGACACTCTTGGTTTTCCAAAGCCGTTGTGTGTTATTCACAGTCATTTTGTGGTGCGTTCCATTCCGTTCCGTCACAACAAAAATGTGCCCAGTGCCCACCAAGCATTTGCATCAGGGTTAGTTTACCGTAAACTGGTGTGTTATTCCAGCGTTTTTCAACCACTGTGCCGAGGCACACTAGTTTGCCATGAGAGATCCTCAGGTGTGCAGTGGAAAATCATCCAATTTCACCTGTTTTGGTCCAAACACAAAGGCCTATAGATTTTAAAGAATGAATTTTTATCTGCAAATAATATGCAACTGTCTAGTGCAGGGATCACTGACATATACAGTACAGTGAATTTCTCAAAACCAAAGCTGCTTACTATATTAGCTACTTTGTTGTTTTCAACGCATTTTCCTACTGGCAACTGCTGAAGTTGCTAACAGGCTAACAACTTCTCTTTTGAGAAACTCACCCCAGGGCAGAGATTCGTAACCATAGGGCTTTGGGACGCGATCACATCCTCAAGGGTCGCAGAAAACGCTTTCAGTTTGGCACCTTTGGGGATTAGGGCCCTGTAACTGCGTACATTATCAACTGCTATAGACACTGGAGATAGTGAGCACCTTTATTATCCAAAATACCTTGTTACCATTCTTATTATTTTATGCTGCATCTTTTACCATGTGTTGAACAATGCTGTCAGTGATGCAACTGCACCTTTATTGTCTTTGTTTACCTTTTTGCTACTTTTTAATATATCTTATTGTTTGCTACATCTTCTTCTTTACTCTGTGTTGGACAATGCTGTCAGTGTTGCAACTGTACACTGTGCCTTACCCTGTTCTTGCTTAAACATTCTCCTTGTAAGTCGCTTTGGTCAAAGACGTCTGCTAAATGTAAGGTAATGTAAAAATGTAATGTAAATGACGTTTGCTATTTTGTGCCCAAGTGCATTCGGGACTAAAAAAATCGGTAACACTTTATTTTAGGGATACATCTATTAGCACTAATATATACAATGTTAATGCCTGCATAAGTACCGTGTGAGTCATGTAATAAGCAAACGCTAAGGCCAACTAGGTCCTTACTAAGGTTAAATTGGTAATAAATCCCTTATTGTGCATGAACAAGACATTTGCGAATACATGCCTAACAAATGTTTGATTTTGCTTTGTACATGCCTTACAAGTTACTTATACAGGCACATTGTATGTATTAGTGCTAATAGATGTATCCCTAAAATAAAGTGTTACCCAAAAATCCACTCTCTGCTGTGCACAGAGCAGTAGCCCCATGCCCTGTCTGCAACAACAGGGGCACCAGCTCAGCTGCCCACAAGCCATACCTGTCAACCATCCCTAATTTCACGGGAAACTCCCTAATTTTGACTCATTTCCCGATTTCTTCCCGATTTGATTTTTTTCCCGGAAATTTCCCTGATTTTTTTCATTATCAAAAAACACCGTCGGTCCAGTAGGCTATTTATAGGCTACTCACGGCCCTGTCCGACGAGCCACACCCCCTCTTGAAGACAGAGACAGGGGGTCTTGCTTATCAAGCTACCTGCCAAGACGGTATGCCAGATACCACCAAGAATTGAAGTTCCTTAAAAATACGAGATGTCAACCTCGAGCTCCGTAGCGCTTGTGCGCCCACTCTTTTCCTCAGAAACCGTCAGTTCATGCAACGCATAAACAGCCTCGGAACAGCGAATCATGCGATTAACCTAATCACAGCCTCCTGTACCAGCACGAAGTTTTGCACGAACAGACAACTTGTGCGACAAAACAACAAGAAGAAACTCATTGCGCTAATTTCATTGTTTTGTTTTCATGGCATTGTTTCTCCACGCTGTAAAACGTGTGGTGAGGGATTTTAGACAGGATCTGTCTTTGCACGCGCGCTGTTGTAAAAAACAGAACGCACCGTCCGATCTGTCTCTGTCATCCCGTTGACTGTCAAAATTTGGCCTTTAGAAAATTTCCCGGATTTTGGCTTAAAATATGGGAATTTTCCCGGATTTTGGGAGCTCAAAGTTGACAAGTATGACACAAGCATCCGAAATGAGCTCCAAAAATGCTCCATATATACTGTAGGCCACATGCAGGCATCCATTGGGAGCAGCACCCACAACCCACAAAACTCTCATTTTGTAAAAAACACAGTGCACGCAAACAAAAATAACCTGAACCTGAGCTGTTAAACCTTTTTGGCCGTTCACCCAGGGATGAATAGAGACACATCTGCCCCTAATGTACTTTGTTTTGACCCCAGCCATTTCTGTTTTGTCTGTCTTTGGTTTGCACCTCTAACCTTTCAATAGCACCATGAAGACCTTCTACAATTAAGTAATGTACACGCCGATCCAAATTTCCCAGAAGGCTCTGTACAGTACACGAAATAAACTATGAGAGGAGAAACAAAAACATTTGTGATGCTAATACTAGAAGACAACATGAAAGCAGGAGTATTTCCTGACGTTCACTGGTGAATGTTTTTTTCTTCAAACCTTATCCGAATTGCTATGCAGCTTTTGGGGGTCGTTCGAACAGTTATGCAACCAGGTCGTGGGTCCCTAACATCCCCCGCATTGTACTCATACGCTGGAATGGGGCCCCAGAGGCTGTGTTGGCGTGAACCCCGTCTTTTACTCCACGTCCTAGCCCCCCTAACCCTCCACAATTATCCAAACAGATGAGGTGAGCTGGGGGCTGCTGGTTGGAAGCAATAGCTCGCTGGCGCAAACACACATGGAGAAGATTCATGTGTTTTGATGCAGGACCTGTGTACAGGTCAGTTAGGGAGTGAGGAGCAAGGTGATGGCCTCTCTTTCAGATGGTAAGTGAGGAGCAGGGTGATGGCTTCACTTTGAGATGGTGGCCTTTGGCTTACCCAGAATTATGGCCACTTCCACCTCACATCACACCACACCACACCACACATACTCCTCTCCCACACACACACACACACACACACACACACACACACACACACACACACACACACACACACACACACACACACACACACACACACACACACACAGTACACATGCACACCAAACAGTTACGCAACTACACACGCATACAGATGCACACACATCTCCCAACATTCTGTATACATGGGGATATGCAGGCACACACACATGTACACACGCAGGGCTGCGCATACACACACACACACACACACACACACACACACAGACACCCTAAATACACACAAACTTGACCCAGGCCTTCTTGTTGCACCTCACCTCCATCTGTCCCTTCAACACCAACGTCAGCTGCAGAGTTTTCGCCCCCTCAAACACTCTCCTTTGGGAATGAATAACATCTCTCTCTCTCTCTCTCTCTCTCTCTCTCTCTCTCTCTCTCTCTCTCTCTCTCTCTCTCTCTCTCTCTCTCTCTCTCTCTCTCTCTCTCTCTCTCTCTCTCTCTCTCTCTCTCTCTCTCTCTCTCTCTCTCCAAGCTGTTTTCAAACCACCCAGCCCCACTGTATCAGAGCTCAGGGAAAAACTACCCGCTCAAATTGAAGCCCTTGATTTTACTTTTTTTTTTACTGCTAAAGGGGGTTACTTGTGTTTTACTTTACAACAAGTGTGTTTTGTTTTACAACAAGAATTGTACTTTTTCCATTAGCAATCCAATTTTCAGTTCCTGAACTTGTCTGCGATTAGTTGCAGGAACTGGCACTGACCTAATTCAGATGGTGATTCTGCAAATGCCTGAGGGCCTACTTCAAAATGAGGCAGCCTTGCGGCCCCTTGGGGAAAAAAACACATGTCCCTGGTCACAAACAGGGCCGGATTTAACGCACAGTCTAGATCAGTGTTTCCCAACCAGTGGTACGTGTACCACTAGGGGTACGCGAGCACACCTCAGGGGGTACGCGGAAAAATTTGATAATGACAATTGAATAGAGTATAGTCATACTGGGATAAATGAATATATAGAGAGAGCATGGGATAGGGGGTACTCATGGTACAACAAAAAGGCTTAGGGGGTACGCGAGTCAAAAAAGGTTGGGAAACACTGGTCTAGAAAGAGCAATCTGTTAGCCTAGGGGCCCTTGGCCAAATCCACATGACCGTGGCCACGAACACCACTGGCTGATGTTTTGAGCGTGATGCAGATGTTTGAGTAGGCGTCTTGCAACGGAGGAAATTCCCCACTGACTGCCCATTCGTTATCTCATATCCATGACCCCTTTTCTCTGAAAAGAGGTCTCCCCCCATAGAGGTAGAAAATAACACTAGAGAGGACCCCGCCCCCCTTTTTACGGCAATCTGTAGCGGCCATTATCTGTAGGTAGATCAGAGAACTGGAAATTAACGGAGAACGAGGCTCACCTCTGTCAAAAATGGCTTAATCATGTGAAAATGTCCACCAACACACTATACAAGGACAATAGTTGAAGTATGTTGCTAACTATGTTCATAAAAGATATTATTTGATTTTTAAATGTATTTTATCGACTCATATGATTTTAGTCGATATTTAGCCTGCCATTTCAAATCTGGTGTTTGATTAATGTGTTACTTCATATTCACACAGTTTTAGTCAATTTTTTGACATGGGTGGGCGTGTTCTCCATTGACTTGCATTGCCCGAAGGTACCTACACTACCTACGGAAGTTAGGAAGCTCCAGCTGCCATTTCCCAGTGCTGTCGCAAATTGCTGTGTCCTCTCTAGTGTTATTTTCTACCTCTATGTCCCCCCCTGTTTGCCCTGTATGCCAAACTATCAGTCCAGCCCTGTACCCCCATCCCCGATCTTGCCCCCATGCTCCACTTACACCCTATGACCCTTAGCTACCCCCATAGCCATGTCTTTCATAATCCCTCCCCTCCCCAACCACTTTAACCCCCATCACTCCCACCTACACCTGTCTTTTGATGTTACAGCCTAGAGCCTTTGAAATATACCTTTGCTTTTGTATTTCATTGTTTTGACATGTCTATATTGTTATAAGACTGTGTGCGTTACAAAGCCTTGGAGTGCTAATGTTTCATGTTACATAACACACACTTAACACACACATACGTACATGCATGCACACAGACACGCGCACGCACACACATGCACATGCGCACGCATTCATACATGCATGCACGCACACTGTCCTCGTGTTTTGATGATTGGCTGATTGAGATTGTTCTGCAAATGAGGACAGCGTGTTCAATCTTGATTCATTTTTGCATGATAACTATTTTGGCTGATGATTTTTTTTAAAAGTTAATTTAGAGCTCTGAGGGTTAATTACTTACTGCACAAGGATGCAGAGATACAAGGGGTTTTTGTCACATGCATAGATTTCCTGAAGTAAAATATGCAGGGAAATTAGAGTATTATTGTATGGTAGGCCTTTTGCAATCCCTCGCAACGCCGTTGATATTGTATAACATTGCGATGATATTGTACTGAATAGTGTTTCCTTCATATGTCTCTCTACAGCAGTGATTCTCAAAGTGTGGTCCGGGGACCACTGGTGGTCCACGACAGAGCTAAGGTGGTCCGCAAGGGGATTTCTACTTTTCCAAGACAAGCTAGCAGAAGGCTATATTTGCAAGATTAGGCTATTACAAGGCGAAACATGTTTGAAGTCATATTTTCTCGTCAATAAGATAGCCTTGTAAATGTGAATAAAAAGTAACAGTAAAAAAGTAAGTAGTAAAAAAATTAACATTGTCAAATTAGCACCAGTCAACTGTCAATTCAGTTGACAGGTGGTCCCTGAAAATGTTTGGGGAGACAAAGTGGTCCTCGGTCTGAAAAAGTTTGAGAATCATTGCTCTACAGCTATACTCAGTAGTAGAGTTCAGGAACTTTCCTGATGGAAATGTTGCGAATAGCAGTTTCATGATGAAGGCCTATTGCTGAAACGTCAGCTCACCATAAATGAAGTGGTGAATTGTAGAGAAGTAGTGTTGTGCTCTTCAATTTAACAACCAATGACTGAAGTACCCTGAAAAGCTGCACCTGTTGAAAAATAAACTTCCAAGGTGAAACTTCCAGGCCCTTGCAAAACATTATAGGGCAATATAATTTCACAAGAGTGTTTGACCTTCATTTCCAGTAAAGAAAAGCCTATTTGCTCTCTACTCTGTGAGAGAACCAAGTCATATTCTCCTGGGAACACAGAGGTCACAGGGTGACTTTTGAGGAATTCAGTGACTGTCCACGTATCTCAAAACAGAGCTGGTCAACGCTTTCCTTGGAAGTGTATGCTATGCACTCTGCGTTTTTGGATGTAAGAAATGCCTGACTCAGACCTTGCAGGCCTCACTATTGTGACGCACATCTCCGTGCTGGACTAAGTCTCGTACATCACTGTGCCACTTAAGGCTCAAGGGTTTCAGATCATCCCTTGACCTCAGTGTTTCTTCGAGAAAATGACTTATCATTTCATACAATGTCCTGTTCTAGTGTGAGCCAAAGGAATTTGTGGTTGCCAACCATGTTGTGCATTGCAGCAGGGATACTTCGATGATGGATGTGATGACGTCTAAAAACCTGTTTACATTTGTCTACATTTGTTTAAATATTTTGATAAACATGCCTTTTTTGGGCTTCTCCTAAATGGAGTGTCCACAAACTAAACCGGATTATTTTTTAATGTATTTTTTTTATGTAGGAACAGCCTCGAAAATAGAGAGTATTCAAAGTGATACTGGGTTCTTTTGGATATGTGTCAAAACATACACACACACACACACGCATGCACAGGCACACACGCACACGCACACACACTCACACACACACAGACACACAGACACACACACACACACACACACACACACACACACACACACACACACGCACACACACGCACACACACGCACACACACAGTCTATATACAGTATCTGAAACTGCATACTTGTTGGATGTGTGAGCGAGGCATTGCAACTCTGGAACACTCAATTGCGCCGTCATTGTTTATGTTGGGACTTTACCCATTCTTGTTTGAAATTAATGGTGTGCTTGCTCATTCACCGCACAGTACACACAGCTGGACTGCATAGCCTACATGTAGCCATGTGATTCATGTCAATTCATGTTTCTCAAAGGGGGCTAGACAGTCCTGTTCAGCGGTGTAGTCTACTTTTTTGAAGTGGGTATACTGTATATTTGAGCATTTTTTGAATCGGGTATACTGTATATATTTATGCTATTCTAAATAATGGATCAATCAATTTTAAGTGGGTATACTGATGCCCCTAAAATTTAGAAGTGAGTATACTCCGTATACCTACGTTCTACGTAGACTACACCACTGGTCCTGTTAGTTATCATTGGACCCAACTTAGTTGCCATTGCAGGGCATCAGTCTATTTTAGTTTTTGATTCTAAGGGGGGTGTCGACCGGCTCATGATGAGGTCAAGTGGGTGTTGGGGTGTTGGGAGGCTTATGATGGTGTCCAGGGGGCGTTCGTTCAAAAACGATTGAGAACCACTGAGCTAAATTACACAATGCCTCAAATGCTGTAATGTCATGCTACACTGCTCTGAGGGATCTCTAATTGACCGCACATTTAGAATACAACAGCTTAGCCAGGGTTGCCTGATGAGTCTGATGATTTCCAGCCCAAAAAATGCTCAAAATCCGCCTAGAAGCACAAAATCCCGCCAAATTCTATTGATTTCTATGGCAAAAGTCAGGCGGGTTTTTCTGCTAAATGCCATTTTTACCCGCACACGGCCATGCTAAGCAGCCCAATTGGGCGGAAAAGAGCCCAATCTAGCAATACTGACAGCAGCTAAGCCTAGGTAGAGATATAAATCTTCCGAAGGTTAAAAAAAAATGTGTATAATCACCATTGTGGTTTGGACCGAAAGGGAACGCAAGAGGCAGAGAGAACATTGTGCTCTCTTGAACGCTGACTTTGTTGAAATTGGGGTTACGCAATACTATAGAGCTGGCAAAATCCCACATACAGCAACGCACACACACGGACACACACATACACACACACACAAACACCCATGGACACACACACACACACACACACACACACACACACACACACACACACACACACACACACACACACACACACACACACGAGCACATGCAAGCATATACACACACACACACACACACACACACACACACACACACACACAAACACAAGCACACACACACACACACACAAACACATACACACAAGCAAGTGCACACAAAATGCACATTCATACACACATGGACACACACACACACAAACACATACACACAAGCAAGTGCACACAAAATGCACACTCACATACACAAACACATGCACACAAACACGTATACACACACACGCACGCAGACACACACACAAGCAAGTGCACGCGAAATGCACGCACACACATACACACACACACACACACACACACACACACACACACACACACACACACACACACACACACACACACACACACACACACACACACACACACACACAGATGCACGCACACACACACAGAGTGTAATAGAGAGTCTAGGGGGTCCTTTT
This sequence comes from Engraulis encrasicolus, assembly GCF_034702125.1. Classification (NCBI taxonomy): domain Eukaryota; kingdom Metazoa; phylum Chordata; class Actinopteri; order Clupeiformes; family Engraulidae; genus Engraulis; species Engraulis encrasicolus. The sequence continues at coordinate 45,955,280 of NC_085873.1, read as the reverse complement.
GGGAGTAGCAGAGGTTGTTGTGGAAGCAAAGACACATTTGAGTGAGTGTGATTGATAGGGTACAAGGTCGTGTTGCCTGAAGATGAAAAAAGCCCACCTTCACTTCATGTTTTATGTTACAGTGTGTGTGCCTGTGTTCGTGCGTGTGTGCCTACATGTGTGTGTGTGTGTGTGCGTGCGTGCGTGCGTGTTAATGTGTGTGTGTGTGTGTGTGTGTGTGTGTTTATGTTACAGTGTGTGTGTGTGTGTGTGTGTGTCAGTGTGTTTACGTTACAGTGTGTGTGTGTGTGTGTGTGCAAGCTTGTGTGTGTGTGCATGCGTGCGTGAGTGTGTGTGCTGTTTAAAGCATGGCTGGAAGTGGTTAACGTCCCGTCCCTTAAAAAGAAAACTCACTCCTGATCCCTGAGAGTAAAATATCCACCATTTGTTTTACATCAAACTTGCTCCCCGTGAAGGCTGGGATTTGGAAACAAATTGCCCTTGTTAGATTTTTTACGAGTGTCGCTCTTTTTTTTTACAGGGTGTCAAACTGCAGACGAATTCCAGGGTTTAAGCAACAGCCTTTTAAACCCATAAAGAGGATGCAGGGGGGTTGTTATGTATGCCATGTACGTACGTGTATGGATAGTGCTTATACTAGGCACCCTAGACGCACACATATACTTAGGTGTGTTGTGAACAGAGAGACAGAAAGAGAGCGAGAGAGAGAGAGAGAGAGAGAGAGAGAGAGAGAGAGAGAGAGAGAGAGAGAGAGAGAGAGAGAGAGAGAGAGAGAGAGAGAGAGAGAGAGAGAGAGAGAGAGAGAGAGAGAGAGAGAGAGAGGGAGAGAGAGAGAGAGAGAAAGACAGAGACAGAGATGTATTAGCCTATCCTTATCTTAATGAAAACTAATTATCATGGTCATTATTGAACTTTGAAGACATTTATTTCCATCAGGATCAATGAAGTGTCTATAGACTTTTACTGTTTTTTTCACATGATGCACAATCCTTCTTCAATCCCAGTTAGTTTCCTTTTATTGATTTACCACTGACGTATGTTGCTTCAAGATGTGAAAGTAAAATGAAACCAACTGGGAAACACCAACTCCCACTGTCATTGTGACACAGCACTCCACAGCACACAAGTGCACACTGCATACAACAAATTTGCATTCATGCCTCACACGTGCAACGGGGCAGCACCCAATGGTGCCCAAATAGGGTGGCCATCGGTCCGTTTTTACGACCTGTTCACGACATCCGTGTGTCCCTCTCTTTGTCTTTCCTTTCCTCCTAGCCTTTTGCTTATGGCCTCGAGCTGCGAGGCAACGTCATCGACGCAAACTAGACCTTGATAGTCGGTCGCGTTTCCGATATCTGCGGCCGCCATGTTACTCCAGATATAACCTCTCGCCCAGCGAATTAATTGTAGGCCTATTGCTGTCGCCTTGTGTCGGGGAAATCTCCGTGCAATAGCCATATATGAAGTTCATTAACTGACTGTATGAAAGTTAAATAAGGCAACTATATTATTGCCTACTGTCTGTTTCCTATTTTTTCCTGCACTATTGGCAACGCATTGGCCTAGTGCAATTAAGTTTGTCCGCTAAATGCCTTTACAACGATACGAGGGTTCTCACAACTTTACAAACAGGGCAAAGAAACGTCTTTCTGCACGGGCGCTGTCTGTATTTTGAGCTTGTGTTGTTGGTTATCCAGCGTCTGCATGAAAAAAAGGTTGGCTATTAGGCCTACGAATGCACGACTACCCAAAATAAATTTTTTAAAAAAATGAAATAGCCTACACAGACAACAACGGAAGGATTTGTCTATCGTAACCTGCCGTCTGATACAATATTAAGTTAGTGGTGATGACTCCTTTATCGGAGTGAGGTAATGCAATGCGAAAATCCTTCCACCAAAAAATATTGTTTTACAAATAAAACTGTTGTTGGCAGCTGAGTTGTCTGAGGTAAGATGGCAGCGCTGTTCCCTGATTTCTGCCTACAGTTTAGAATGCAAACTTCACAATTTTCTCCACGGAGGCGGGGATTCGGCAAGTCGAAGCAATGGGTGCGCGCGAGGACGCTAGGTTAGAAAGTTAAGGGGCGGGGTTGTCCGGCCGAAGTCCGGACAGCTGGTCACCCTATCCCCAAAAGGTAGCATTGCGGCAGGATGCTACCATGCTCAGGATACCTCAGTCATGGAGGAGGATGGGGAGAGCACTGGTTAAATACTGGCCAGTCAGAAGTCGAACTGGCAAACTTTGGGCTACAAGTCTGACGCCCGATCCGCTTACCCATGACTGCCCTAGATAGCCCATACCTGCCGCTTCCTGCTCAAGCCTACAAATGTCGAGTTTAAACCTTTAAAGGGACACTGTGCGAGATTCTTAGTTGTTTATTTCCAGAATTCATGCTTCCCATTCACTAATGTTACCGTTTACATGAATACTTACCACCACCATCAAATTCTAAGTATTCATTATGACTGGGAAAATTGAAAGGGGGATCTTCTCCATGGTCCGCCATTTTGAATTTCCAAAAATAGCAATTTTTAGCAGCAAAAATGACTACTTGGACCATACTACAAAACATTTGTTTATTACTTAAAAAACTTTCATGTAAAGATCAAATTTGGCAATTGGCCGCCCAGTTTCAATGAGCAGCATAGTTGCAGTACCCTTTTTGACCATTTCCTGCACAGTGTACCTTTAAGTAATCCTAGAATAAGCACATTACGTAAATCCCATCTTAAACTACGCTCTTTTCTTTCAGTTTAATTGTACATGTGTCATTCCTACACACTCCCATTGTACCGGAGGGTGAGACTGGGGCTGCACTTACTAACAGACTTTTTTATTCCACTTTATTGTGCGCTGTCATTCCTAAGTAGGCCAACTTTGGCAATTTTTAACCGTTCCACTATGAACTAGCTGTTTATTAAAAACTTTTTTAACTCAGAAGAAGAGTGCCTTGGATATATTTTTTCATTGACTTGGATGGATCCTTAGCAAAGGATAACCAAAGAGCACCTTTGCCAAAACTTGAGTGAACGCCGAAGCCCTCTGACCCTTTTTCTTTGTAGGCCTACTTTCGTCAGCTAAAAGAAACAGCCCAATGAAAGGCCTGTCTGCTCCTATCTACTGTACTCCTTGGAGTTTATTGCCAATATTTGATAGGGGCTGTACATGGCTCATGGCTCATATTGCTCAATCCTCCTTCCTCCTCTATTGTCCAGAGTTGGCAGCGGCATGCAGCAGTTGCATAAGCCTAGAATCAGTTCAGACAACACACACACACACACACTCACAGTCACACATACACACGCGCACACACACGCACAAACACACACACACACACACGCACACACACACACACACACACACACACACACACACACACATATGCATGCACACACAGACACACACACAAACACAGGTAGGCAGGTACGCATGCATGTATGCACACACAGACATGCACGCACACGCACACACACACACACACACACACACACACACACACACACACACACACACACACACACACACACACACACACACACACACACACACACACACACACACACACACAAAAACACACACACACTCCTTCAAGGGCTTAGGTAAGACTGCATGGCCGCAACTCAAGACAAATGTACACATGTCCTGCCAAGACTGTCTACCCTTTGGCAATAGGTGTTACTAAGCACTCTTTGAAGGTTTCAAGGTTTGGCTATCGTGATAAATCCTTCTCCAAGTGGCAATCGGAGGAAGACAAAAAAATGTGTTCTTGCAAGCTTGTTTCACATTCCATTTGAGCTTTTTTTACGAGCCTCTGACTGGTAATGTACCTTTGATCTGCCAAGATGAGTAAACAATCCAATCATTAAAAAAACTGATCAAACTTGTCCTGTAATTACAGTGTTCGTTTCATACTGTCCTGTGCCATTGCAACAGCAAGTATTCCCACAGTAGCAAGCAATCTCCTCCTTGGGCTTCTTCAGTCATTCGTGATCAAAGCTTATCATGATCATGCACAGGTTTTAAGGTTTTATAGGGGCTTTATGGATTTATTTGATCGGACATTATTAGATGGCGACAGGAAGTGAGTGATATGACAGAGGTGGGGGTGGATTGGGAAATGCCCTAAGAATCGAACCGGTCTATTACGTAATACTATGGTGCCTTACCTCAGAGATACACCAGCGGCAACGCGATTCTAGCGACAGAGTGTAGCAGCAAGCGATACGAGATATTGAAGAGACTATAGTATGTCCGTACAGGCAGAAGGCAAAGCATTCAAGCATTCCCATTGGCTGTGGTCACTAACCTCTATACAGCCATTGGCTGTCGCGGCTTGTCGCCAAACCGCGTCATAGAAAGTGGAAAAGATTTCAACTTCAAATTATCGCGCTCGTCGCGCAAATCGCTCTAGTCTCCAGAATCGATTTTGTCACGCGACTCAATGCAAAGTCAATTACTTCCGTCGCTCGACTCGCTCAGATCGCCGCTGGTGTATTTCTGCGGTTAGTCGTTTCATTCACAGCCAAAACCTTTTCTTTTTCAGCCATGGCCAATGACCATACGTGGCTCTTAAAGTATGTGCACACCGCCTCCAGAGTCATGTTGGGTCCAAAATGTTGATTGCACCCACACAATGGAGATGTGGAAAACAAGCATGAGAACATTGAACAATAGATTTTAACAACAATAGAAGAGACTCAAATGTTGGCATGCACTTACAGCAGGGGTCCCCAAACTAAGGCCCGGGGGCCGGATGCGGCCCGCCATGCCCCTTTGACCGGCCCTCCACCTCTCTGCACCTCACCATTTGAACTGGCCCAAAGATAATTTATTTTGTTTATCAACAGGCCTTCCTACAGTTTAATTTTCACTAACCTAGTGTGAATCACCAGAAGTTTCTTGTCTTGATAGTTTCTCATCTCACTGTAATATAAACAAGCCTACCATTTCTATTGTATCACTCATAAACTGTCAATCACCATATTTTTCTAACCTTTCCTTGCCATTTTTACATGGTTATTAGAAATTAAAAGGAATACCTGTGGTATTTCAAATTGAAAAACATGTGAAGTAGCCTACTCACTTCTTTTGCAAAGCATGTGTAATGATTAACTATTCTGTGCTAGAAATGATGGCTATAACAGGCGCCTAGTATACAGCCCACATGATTGATTCCGGCCCCTGATCACCATCAGGAACGATAATGTGGCCCCCAGAGAAAAAAGTTTGGGGACCCCTGACTTACAGCGTTTTCACCTGTGGTTCATTTCAGCCGCCTACTGTAAGCGAACTCCGAGTAGTGACTCTGCATTTTTGCTGCATATGTGAACACTCCAAAGCGTACCCAGACTCCTTGGAAGCGAACTGTGGTTGGTTGACGTGGTCTCAGTTCGGTTCGCTTATGAGTTCTGAAAAGTTACACTTGTGACTAGGTGCAATCACTTGAGGAGAGCTAGAGGACCGGGTGTGATAAAAATAAGAGTGGCACAACATAAAAGCCTACCAGGACCAAAAAGATCAGCCCGTTCTTTTTGCAATATACTCGCTATATGAACAAAAACAGAACTGAGTCCTTTTGCTGTCGGTTCGCTTTTTGGTCCACTTAAAGAGGACTGAGTTTGGTTCACTTAAAGGGGACCAGGTGTGAAAACTCTATTAATTGAAACTGGTGCCTTGGTGGGTTTGGGATGACATCTCTAGATACATCCCTCGAGTGGCATTACAGTCAGGAGTTATACGTCTGAGGGACATAGCCTACTAAAGCCAGATGTTTCTGGAAAAGAACTACGCTCCTCCAACACAGGGCAAAATTACTCCAAAACTAACCCTACTTAGCATCTACACATGCTGTTCTGTATATTTCCTGTGCACTGTGTTTCTACCAGTGATGTCGGCTATGATCATGTCCTAGGTTATAAGTCGCTTTTGTTTTGTTTTTTTAGGTGTCTGCCAAATGCAATGTAATGTAATAGTAATGTAAATATCTGGGTTGTGAAAGTGCACTGCACACTAGTTCCAAGTGGAGAGCACGGTCCAGCCAATGTTCGAATCTGCTGTTTTCCACTCCACCAAAGTCAGTTGAATTAACATTGGAAAAAGTATTCTATATTGCACTGAATTGCACAAACCTGTATACACACATGCATGCGCACGCACACACACACACACACACACACACACGCACTCATGCATGCACGTACGCATGGGAGCCGATGGGGGGGGGGGTGGGGGGGGGGGGGGTGGTACAGATTCTAAGGGCCCAAGCACTGATAGGAGCCCTTAAGAGTGCCCAAGCACTGAGAGGGGCCCTTAAGGGGGCCCAAAATTGGAATCTTTCATGGGGCCCAACATTTCTGGCAGCACCCTTGCACGCACGCACACACAACAGCTAAAAGGGATCATGGATGTGTGCTAACCCATACCCACACACATGTTGCTCACAGTCCGATTGCATTGCATGCAAAACTCGTCTAGGGGTCATAATAGTTGTCATCACCCTACTAATCATCTCTCTACTGGTGTTACTAAGCTCAGTGATGTGCACATGTCATCCACTTGTACATTTCCACTGTCTTAGTGGAGGTGACACAGCACATCTCACAAACCACAGCAGCATCTCTATAAACCTCTCCCTGTCTCTCTCTCTCTCTCTCTCTCTCTCTCTCTCTCTCTCTCTCTCTCTCTCTCTCTCTTGCACACACACACACGGACACACACACACACACACACTCACACACACACCTGTCTCTCTCACCCAACATACCTCTCTCTCTCTCTCTTGCACACACACACACACACACACACTGACGCGCACACACAAACACACACACACACACATACACACTAGAGGATGACATTTTTCGGGAATTCCCGTGGGTCCCGCGGGTCCTGCGGGATTCCCGCGGGATGGGAGTCAAAATTCAAAGATGGACGGGAGCGGGCAGGAGCGGGAATTAAGATGAATGGGAGCGGGCAGGAGCGGGAATAAAAATGAACAAGACCGGGAATGCTCGCTTATTTTTTCATTAAAAAAAGCCTCGTTTTTCTGATGAAACGGGAGTGGGATTGATTTTGAGTGGGAGTGGGCAGGATTGGGAAACATTCTTTTCAGGAGTGGACGGGATGGGATTTGTTTCTTTTACTCCAGTTCGGGATGGGATTTTTTTTCTGGGACCGGGATGGGATGGGAGTGAAAATCCACTCCCGTGTCATGCTCTAATACACACACACACACACACACACACACACACACACACACACACACACACACACACACACACACACACACACACACACACACACACACACACACACACCTGTCTCTCTCACCCTACAGACCTCTCTCTCTCTCTCGCTCTCTCGCTCTCTCTGTCTCACACACATACACACACCCACCCGTCTCTTTCTCTCTCTCTCTCTCTTTCACAAACACACACACGCACACACAAACACGCACACACAATGTGTACAGTAAAAACACAGACCACCCCTCTGTGTGTGTGTGCAACATGATCTCCAAAAATTCCGTGCTCCTGGACACGGATGTTAAGGACACGAAATCCGTGTCCAGGAGCACGGATTTTGCCAAAATTCCGTGCTCCTGGACACGGAATTGTTTTCCGTGCTCCTGGACACGGAATTGTTTTCCTTGATGGACACACAGAAGTGCTCTCTTTATACTCCCACAGCTCTATGTTTCCACAGTCTTTGACCTCAGTCAAATATTTTTTCTCCAAAAAAACATTTCTTACTGACAGGTTAGGGTTAGGGATTGTTTTGGTCTGGGCACAGCTAGTATTCTTTCATTCATTATATGAATGTGATAGCCTATCAACCAACTGGAAAAGGTATTTCTCAAAAATATGTCTTTAATGACAGGTTATGGTTAGGGAATGTTTTGGTCAGGGCACAACTTAAATTGCTATAGCATTATTTTGCTTAGGATTACCATTTGGTATGTATTTTCCAATGATTGAGTTAACACAGTGCTGTGAGTATATGGAAAGCACTTCCGTGTGCCCATCACGGAAAACAATTCCGTGTCCAGGAGCACGGAATTTTGGCAAAATCCGTGCTCCTGGACACGGATTTTGTGTCCTTAACATCCGTGTCCAGGAGCACAGAATTTTTGGAGATCAGGCTGGTGTGTGTGTGTGCGTGCGTTCGCTCGTGCGTGTCTGTGTGCGTGCCTGCGTACGTGCGTGTGTGTGTGTCCGTGTGTGCATGTGTGTTTGCTCTTCATTTGAAACAGTTGAGAAACTTCTGTGCTGTGCTGTAAAGTCACAAACAGATGATCACATGACCACAATACCCCCAGTACAAAACCACAGAGCAAACGACCAAACACACATTCATCCTGACACAATGTGCATGTGTTCACCACGAAAGAAGTCCCATGTTGGAAGTGGTCTACGCATACCTGTATCACTTCAGTTCAAGTCATCAAGTTTTTTTCTTCACTGTGTGTGTGAGCTTGTGTGTGTTTCTCTTAATTTCAAACAGTTTAGAAAGTGCTATGCTGTGCTGTAAACTCACACAGACAAACACAGACAAACACATAACCACACGTCGATGTACCACCCCCAGTACAAAACCACAGAGCAAAGACAAAACAGACATTCATTCATCCTGTCACAACGTTAGTTCGTCTCTCCCCTATTATTGCACCACGAAAGAAGTCCCATGTTGCCCGCAGTGGAAGTGGTCTACGCATACTTGTATGAGTCTCACTTCAGTTCAAGTCATCATGTTTTATTCTTCACTGTGTGTGTGAGCTTGTGTGTGTTTCTCTTAATTTGAAACAGTTTAGAAACTGCTGTAGTGTAAAGTCACATACATGAACACAGACAAACACATAACCACACACAGATGGTAACCACCACTAGTGCAAAACCACAGAGCAAAAGAGCAAACACACATTCATTCACCTGTCACAACGTGTGTTCATTTCTCTCCCATTATTGCACCACAGAAGAAGTCCCATGTTGCCCGCAGTGGAAGTGGTCTACTCATATGCGTCTCGCTTCAGTTTGTCATCATGTTTTTCTTTACTCTGTGTGTGTGTGTGTGTGCGTGTGTGTGTGTGTGTGTGTGTGTGTGTGTGTGTGTGTGTGTGTGTGTCAGAACCAGCTGCACAATAAACCTAAGTGGAAATTGTATTATAGCAGGCTACACACATCTCAAAGTAAGTAATGCATAGTGCACTGATCCACAGCATTCCCCCCAATTAACATAATCACAACGCAACTCTGTCTAAATAGCCTCAGGACATGCTAAAATTACAGAGGATCAGGGAGAGAGAGAGAGAGAGAGAGAGAGAGAGAGAGAGAGAGAGAGAGAGAGAGAGAGAGAGAGAGAGAGAGAGAGAGAGAGAGAGAGAGAGAGAGTACATTGAGATTATACAAAGCAGAGTACTTTATGTGTAACTGAGATGAGATGGAGAGACAGAGAGAGGGAGAGAGTGAATGAGAGAGAGAGGGCATAGAGATTATGCAAACAGAGTGCTTTACGTGTAACTGAGATGTCCTCAAATATACAATAAAATACAAATATACAGTAGAGGCTGTGCAGGTTGGCTGGCCCGATGCCACAACATGCAAGCGTCACCGGCCGCCATACTGAGTAGGCCCTTTATAAAGTATGTCTGCCTTTTGTAATGCATTATTCCCAACACTGTGTATATATATAGCAGGGATCCCCAACCTTTCTGGGTCTGAGGGCTACCAAGGTCTACCCGAGGGCTACTGAGGGCTACCCTTTGGCTACTTTAGTTTAAAATCCTCTACTGATGTCTTGGCATCATTCTCAAATCACACTATTGTTGAATGATAATTTGCTTATAGGTTATAAAGAAGAAATAATCTCATATTTAAATCAAGAAAAACATTAAATGTGACTGAAATCTCGTAGTAGTTACTGTTTATTAACATCCTTGGTGGACACCTCAGAAGCTCCTGGAGGGCTACCTGGCGCCCGCGGGCACAACGTTGGTGACACCTGATATACAGTATGTCATGCTCACCCCTCCCCCTGTCTGTCTCTATGTTAGGTTAGGCTGATGAAGGATGATTGGTATACATGATACAATGGGCTGGTTTGACTGGGTATGAAAACAAAGTGATCTCCTCTGTCTCCGGACTGTCTGGAAAGAGACGACACACCTGATTCAGATGGAAGGAAAAGACAAAATAAATCAGGTAGAAAGAGACAGTTGAGATTAGGCACAAACATACTCACTCAAGCACATACACACACAGACACACACACAGACACAGACACAGACACAGACACAGACACACACACACAGTATATAGCCACACGCACGCACGCACGCACGCACACGCACACACTCACACACGCATGCAGAGAAGTGCACACACACACACACACACACACACACACACACACACACACACACACACACACACACACACACACTCACACACACACACACACACACACACACACACACACACACACACACACACACACACACACACACACACACATGTTGGAGATTATTGTGTTATAAAACGCCACAGTCCAGGTTTTTTGTCCGCCTGCATGCATGCGTGCATGTTTGTGTATCTGTGTTTACAGGTAGGCCTGCGGTATGTGTGTGCAGATCTATGCCCACATTACAGCATTTCTTACAAAGTACGTATTGTGTGTGTGTGTGTGTGTGTGTGTGTGTGTGTGTGTGTGTGTGTGTGTGTGTGTGTGTGTGTGTGTGTGTGTGTGTGTGTGTGTGTGTTTGTGTGCGTGTGCGCATGCGTGCGTGTGTGTGTGTGTGTGTGTGCCTGCATGCGTGTGTGTGCGCTCTCGTGTGCTATTGCGCAGAAGCAAGCAAACGTTTGTCAGCGCATACACATGCATATTTGACTCCAGTCTGCACATGAATTAACAGGGCACATGAATTAACTTGTCTTCATTGACGTAGCGCGCGTGTGTGTGTATGTGCGTATGTGTGCGCTCTCGTGTGCTATACACACATGCATATTTGACTCCAGTCTGCACATGAATTAACAGGGCACATGAATTAACTTGTCTTCATTGACGTAGGAGGTTGGCACGTGGTGGTGGGCGGTAGCAGGGAAGTGAGCTGCTCTGATCCAGTGTGCCGTGTTCAAGACCCTGCTGCCAGCTCATGAATGATCTGCAGCTTCCCAGGACAGGTCCAATGACAGCATTGAGCCATGACAAAACAAAGGCGAGACCTTTTGCAATTCTTAAATGAAATTACTAATTGCATTCAATGTCATGCTCTTTCTTTTTTTACCCTTTTTTAAGGGGCCTTTGACAAAGTCATGAGACATGACAAAACAAAGGCAAGACCCCTTTGTAATTCTGAAATGCAATTACTCATTGCATTCAGTGTCATGCTCTTTCTATTTATTTTTTAGGGGCCTTTATTTCGACAGGACAGTACGAGAGGTGACAGGAAGTGAGTGGGAGACGAGTGGGAAATGACCTCGGACTTGGAATCGAACCCAGGTCCCCGGTGTAAGGGGTCTTACATACTAGGGCGGTAAAGCGTCGCGGAACGGCCGCGACCTTTACAGGCGTCTGTGAAAATACATTGAAACACATCTGTCCTTACACACCAACCGGCGGTAGTCGGGCGTCAGCGGTGCGGGAGCCGGCTCAGCGCCGCGCTGCATTTGGAAAATAGAACTTGTGCGTATTTTTCACGCCAGCGACCAGCGGTGTCTCATTCAAATAAATGGCAAAGTAGCACGCTAGCTTTGGCTGTGGTGGGGTTTTGAACAGGACTTGCCGCGCATGCTGACACTGTCAGTGTGAAAGGCAGAGAAAAACACACCAGCCGAAACTAAGCAGAAAGACCGCGTTCGTCACGCGTCCGTTCCGTTCGGCTTTGGTATGTTTGACCCCTAACAGTGCAGAGCCTCAACAGGGTCATGTCATCCTCTGCCACAGTCCAGCAAAGTGTAATGGGTCCTGTGTAGTCAGTAAGGATAGACCGATATATACAGTCCCAGGAAAAAGTTTGTACACCCTTTGAAATTTCTTACCTTTCTGTCAAAATTGGTCATAAAACATGGTCTGATCTTCCCGGAAATCACAAGAAGGAACAACCAGAGTCTGCTTTAACTAATTCAACCCAAACATTTACAAGTTTTCATATTTTCATTGGCCATAAGATGTAAACATTCACAGGACAGCAAGGCATAAGTAAGTACACCTTTGCATTCAATAGGTTTTAACCCTCAGTTAGTCGCAATAACCTCAACCAGATGTTTCCTGTAGTTGCAGATCAGATTAACAAAACAATCTGGATGTATCTGGTCTCCCTCTTCTTTAGAAAACTGCCTCTCGTCAGCAAGGTTTGTGGGATGTCTGGAGTGCATAGCTTTCTTGACTTTATGCCATATAATCTCAATTGTTTTTTGTCAGGGCTTTGACTGGGCTATTCCAGAATGTGTATTTCATTATTATGAAGCCATTCTAAAGTCGATTTGCTTCTTAAGTATGGGTTGTTGTCACATTTCAGCACCCATCCTCTTGTGTGCTTCAACTGTGTGACAGACTACCTCACTTTTTTTCTGTAAAATATCTCGATAAACTTCTAAGTTCATTGTTCCACTGATAATAGCAAACTGAAAAGGGCCTGAGGCAGCAAGGTAGCCGCATATAATGATGCTCCTGCCACCATACTCAAAGGTGGAGATGATGTTTTGGTGAAGGTGTGGTTCTCCAGTTCTCCTCCAAACATGACATTGTGTGTTCCCCTGAACAATTCAACTTTGGTTTCAATGTTGGTCTACAGAATATTTTGCAGTAATTCTATGAAGCTTGTAAATGCTTTTTTGCAAACCTCAAAGGTGCAGCAATATTTTTTGGACAGAAATCCCATTAATTTTAGATTGGCAGAATGAATCCCATTTTTAGCTATTCTTGGTTACATCTCCACTTCTGAGTATGGTGGCGGGAGCATTATATGCGGCTACCTTGCTGCCTCAGGCCCTTGAAAGTTTGCTATTATCAGTGGAACAATGAACTGAAGTTTATTGTGATATTTTACAGAAAAAACGTGAGGAAGTCTGTCACAGTTGAAGCACACAAGAGGATAGGTGCTGAAATGTGACAACAATCCATACTTTAAAAGCAAATCGACATTAGAATGGCTTCATAATAATGAAATACACACTCTGGAATAGTCCAGTCAAAGTCCTGACAAAAAAAATAATTGAGATTATATGGCATGAAGTCAAGAAAGCTATGCACTCCAGACATCCCACAAACCTTGCTGACGAGAGGCAGTTTTCTAAAGAAGTGGGAGACCAGGTACATCCAGATTGTTTTGTTAATCTGATCTGCAACTACAGGAAACATCTGGTTGAGGTTATTGCAACTAACTGAGGGTTAAAACCTACTTAATGCAAGGGTGTACTTACTTATGCCCTGCTCTCCTGTGAATGCTATGGCCTTATGACCAATAAAAATATGATAACATGTAAATGTTTGGGTGGAATTAATTAAAGCAGACTCTGGTTGTTCCTTCTTGTGATTTCCGGGAAGATCAGACCATGTTTTATGATAAATTTTGACAGAAATGTAAGAAATTTCAAAGGGTGTACAAACTTTTTCCTGGGACTGTATATCGGTCAGTGGTGTAGTCTATGTAGAACGCGGGTATACGGAGTATACCCACTTCTAAATTTCAGGGATTTCAGTATACTCACTTAAAATTGATTGATCCATTGTTTTGAATAGCACAAATATATACAGTATACCCACTTCAAAAAATGCTCAAATATACAGTATACCCACCATAAAAAAGTAGACTACACCACTGATATCGGTTCGATATCGGGGCGATATTTGCATTTTTTTAAGTGTATCGGTATCAGCTGATACGAGTGTTGTTTTGGCCGATACACAATACTTATTATTTTATGTCATTCGGGTTTTTTTAAAAGCACCAAGACACTTGATTTTTTTATTACTTGATTGTTAGACATTACTTGATTGTGGGTGTTTAAATGTTACAAGTTCTACCTCAATTTTTGTCTGGCGGCAAACGCCATACTCAATCACAAGTGTGATCGAGTCTGGGGACCAACTGTACATTATCTCGTAGGGAGGTGTGGTTTCCGTAGCCGTTGATTGGACGGCGTTGCGCCTCAGTCATAAACAGGCTCGGAAAGGATTCACCTAATATTCAGGCAATGGGAGGAATAATTCAAAGACGGCAACGTCTCCAAAAGGCCACGCGAGCCAACGCCATCGACGACACCGAGGGATTTGAAAAAGACATTGCCAAACCCACCGACTCCAAGTGCCAGGTATCCAGTTTACTCTGTTCAATCGCTCCAACTGGTAGCTCCAGCTCCTTAAATTCAATGCTCGCTCACTATTACATTATAATCTCTTCATAGACAACGTAACAGTTCTTGTTTAGGTTTTCTTACTGATCTGCCATTAACTAGTCATTTAAATCGTCCAGAAAATGAGCACGGTTTGGTAGTTGTCCCAGTCAATCGATAGAGGGGAGAGCATTTCACAGTCCCCCTACACTCACTGACACGACCCTCACTCCAACCCTCCCCCCTTACTGTATTAATTTACCATAATGTGTACTGTAATAATAGGCCTAGATTATCTGAACATATTCTGTTTTTAATAGCCTAAGCCTTGGTATCCACTTATTTCTTTAAACAGATGATGGCAGGCACTGACAAGGAGCTGGGCATAACAAGACCAAGTGGAGCTCACCATGTGGACATGACAAGACATCCTCACCTTGGTGGACACACTGCAAGAGGCAGAACTTTTTAAACAGAAACCAGGTCGCACATCTACTGCATTCCCTGGCTTCCGAAATGACTTGTTGGCAAAGCTCGATCACAAGGCACTGTGGACGTGGATGAGCAGCAAACTGAATGAATGGTGCAGTGTCCTTTGAGTTATTTGTACTGTTTATCTAGCCAGGTAACACCCATGCTGCCTTACAGGCAACCGTCAATGTTGGTACGGCGTCTTCAAAAAGGTGAATGCCAAAATTATTAAAATAAGTTTTACTTAATTACTTTTCTATTTTCTTGCTTTGAAATAGTTTGTTATTCTTGTTTGTTATTCTAAGTCATTGTCCTTCATTAAAATCATTTCCTTTACCAAGCTGTCTCTTCATTAGTTTTCAGGGAACACATTACAACATGTAGTTTAAAAATGTAAAAAGTATTTATTCAGAATGATATTTACAATATATACAAGTGTGCAGTTATTTACAATTATTTACAGTGGCTCTGTACTTAATCTGATAATGGAAGCATGGATAAGCCTGACTCAATGCTGCTTAGAGAGGTTTCAGCATCCTCATCCTCAACATCAAAATACACTGGAAAGTCCATGTCTGGTGACAGGTATGGTTTTTCAGGAATGTCAGGGAATTCACACACATCAAAATCTTTAAATACTTTGTGAACAATGCGTAGGATGTCCTGGCCATGTTTTATGTCAAATACAGGGAGATTCTGCATGACATAAGTCATGTCAAATATCACAAAGACTTTCCAAAACTGAGTAAATTAGTACATTGCTGCAACCAGTGCAGAATGAGGCATTTGTGTAAAAGTGTTCACCTGGTGCAATCAGGCTATCCCTATACTCCTCCAAAAGCTGTCTGACCAGTCCCTGCTCTTCCAATGTGACATTTCTGCATTTGACAGGTGACGGGATTTGTTTGGGTATTTCAAAGTTGGGTTTTGGCACAGAGCAACAGTCAGAGTTACACTTGCATAATGAGTGGCAATAGGTGCAGCAGGAATGGCCAGGCTCCACACTGGACACGTGAGGCTCAAAATGTACATACAGGGCTTTCCTAAAGCAGCCATTTAGACTTTCTTTAAGCATCGTTTTCTCCCTCGTGTTTATTGTCCGGCAGTATATATTGACTGGTGACATCTCCACTCCTTTCTCTTTCAAGTCCTTCACGAGCCAGTCGAAACAGTCCAGTGACTCACTCGAAAGTCGTCTTATGGAGAGTCTGATGTTGGGTCGATTGGGGCTGGCAATGATGTCAACTGGGTTTTGGAGTTGGAGCGGTCTCCTGACAATTTCTCTTGAGTGCAATTCCGCAGACACAGTCAATGCCAGTACCGGTGTTTCTACAAAATAAGAGAATACAAGAACAACATCACAACATGGAAATCATTTGCATTACAGTCATAGCTGTTCAGAATTGTGGCTTCAGAGCTTATGGGTTATCAACAGTCCTATTCTCTGGTGTCTCCACTGCTTCTTACCTGTCAGCCCATCCCCCCGGTTGTTGCAAGTATGTTCAACTGCACTGTGCAGGGCGGGGGGCAGGTCTGGATCACATCTCCCCCCACCCCCCTGAGCACATCTTCCTCCTCCCCCTGCTTCTACATGGGAACAAAAATAGCTCTGGAAGTCACTGCACCGTGCAGAGCAGAGACGCAGAGTTTTCACAAATAAAATCGTAGATTCACTCTCTCTACTCCACTAATGTATAATGGTTTGGTGAGTGTAGTAAACACGAGCGGGGAGCTTTGAGTGAACCGCGCGATGAACAGCACGCGACCCTGTTTAGTATAATTTACTAATCCCGAGGGAAATTAATTTTAAGCTATTATTATTATTATTAGCTAATATAAGCTACATGTAGTATTTGTTAACGCATGGGTCTAATTTGAATTAATATTAAGTGTCTCTTCTTAGTATCTTAGTTTGAAGACCAGATATTTGGTGCCAGTTTCTAAAATTCGAAAGATGGGTAGGCTACTACAAGAAAACTAAAGTAGGCAGTAAAACGCCTGTGCAGTGGCGAATGGAAATAAACACTCATGCAATTGGAACGTGGAAATTGAAAATTAAATATATTATAGGCTAAATATATTTAATTAGCACTCCAAACGACGAGACATGATACAAGCTGTGTGCATAGAATACAGTGTAGCCAACTACGCATTCACTATTATTGATGAATGATTCTATGCCCAGTGTTTAGTAAATGTAGGCCTATTTACTTAACACTCCAAACGACGAGACACGATACAA
This sequence comes from Engraulis encrasicolus, assembly GCF_034702125.1. Taxonomy (NCBI): domain Eukaryota; kingdom Metazoa; phylum Chordata; class Actinopteri; order Clupeiformes; family Engraulidae; genus Engraulis; species Engraulis encrasicolus. The sequence continues at coordinate 45,938,234 of NC_085873.1, read as the reverse complement.
TCTCCCTAGAATACAGGGTAACGCATTCGCTGGATGATTATATGTCCAGTGTTTAGTAGGTCTAAATATATTTACTTAACACTTCAAACGACGAGACACGATAACAAGCTGTGTGCATAGAATAAGCCTACTGCATTCGCCAGATTTGGGTCCATTTCTCAAATATGGTGCGCTATTATGATTGACGAATGATTCTATGTCCAGTGTTTAGTAAATATATTTACTTAACAAACGACGAGACATAGGCTAATACCACTTCACACCGCAATTAGCCTACACAGGCATTATTATTGTCCAAAGCAGCTATAAGAGTCATCAATGCTGGTGTGCTACACTTGGGCCTACCGAATCGAATATCGAATATCCTATTATGATTGATGAATGATTCTATGTCCAGTGTTTAGTAAATACATTTATTTAGCACTCCAAACGACGAGACACGATACAAGCTGTGTGCATAGAATAGTGTAGGCCTAGACTATGCATTCGCCGGAGAAGACATTTGGCGCAAATTCTCAAATAGGGTGACGTCGGGATGGTGTGGGACTGTACAGACTACTATAATAGGAAAAATAGGAGGGGCGAGATCCAAAATGGGAGGGGCGGGATCTCAGAAATCCAGACCTGCCCACTTCTGCAAATCGCAGTTGGATGCTACTCGGTTGTTGTCGTGGGTTACCTGCCCCGCAATACCATGATTAGAAAACTGCTCTTCAAAAGATTAATGAGTTGAGTGAGTTAAAGTTTTCAGTGAAATAAAATGTCTTAGGTAGGTAAGGTTAGAATGATCTGAAAAAGGTGTTAATATTACCCACCTGGTTTCACGATAGCTCTCAGTTCCCCAACCTCGCAAAGCTTTCCCTAAAAGCCTTCCGTCCTTTCTCAGCCTTCCTCCTGTTTGAGAAAAGAAAACCACAAGTAAAGTGTAGAGATGTTAGTCATTTGCAGTGGAAAATGATTGCCCTTCTGAAGTTAGGCCTGCTTAACAAATGTAGCAAAAACGTATTTTTCTCGGGTAGGCTGATGATACTTGTGCACACAACCGAGAGCTGTGCTACTCAAGTCTGCACACTGCTGGATATGCTCCAAAAAATAAACTGTATTAATTAAAACACGCAATATTTCGATCACCCTGGATCTTAATCAGGCATATGGGTAACAGGAAGGAGCTGTGGCCTATAACTTATCAGATGACCTTATTTTACACCCGTCCAGGCAGGGCACCAAAAGGTGTCAGTCAATTAGACAGACTGGTGTCTTGACCTGTGCCTATTCATACAAAAGGCAAAACATTACATTACACTTAGGGCCTAGTTAGGGGGTAGTTAGGTTAAGCATGGAAGCTCTCTCTCTGTCTCTCACCTAAGTTATATCCCCGATGAAGATCCAGGGCATGTTTTGATAAGAATACGTGAAATATAATCAGGGGGGGAGTGTATATGATAAGAACACGTGAAATATAATCAGGGGGAGCCCATGGGGCTATACGTCTGAATCCCGTGCAGCCCTAGCTTCTTCAACTGCAAGGAGTTTTTGGATTTGCGCACCCTACCCAAACGACTAAAGCTGTGCTACTTAAGCCTTTACTCACTGTAACATTAAATTTATATCGAAAATGAACCCATAATGTGACATTGTGACAACCACAGTAGGTACAGACATAAGGACAATGATATCAAGAAATAACACTTACCATTTATATAAGTAAGATGGACTTCATCGACAACTACGCCGATCAGGTTGGTCTTGTATACATCGGTGGCTAGCATGTTCTCCCACTTCGCGCTCAGCCAGGCCTCGGGACTGCCAAACAGAATCTTATAACGGCATCATCTCTCAATCGCCGTTTCATCGTCTTGACCCAGCTGTGTTGCAGATATTCCAAGGTCGACTGCGTCCTCCACCAATGCTATTAATGGCGAAACCACAGCAACGACCGGGGTCTCGCTAACCCCCATTACCTTAGTAACCAACGGAGCGAGTTGGTAAATCAGACTTTTACCAAATCCAGTCGGTAGTAAGGCTAACACATCTTCCTTTCCGCTGACAAACGACTCTAACGCTAAGCGCTGTTCGTTTTTCAAAGCGAAATTACGTTCCAAACTATTCAAAACACTGTCCAGAGCTTCTCCGAAAGATTGCTTCGCTTCGGCTGCCGCCATGATGGATTCGCGAAAAAACTACTAGCAACTCATAGAACTAATACAATGTATAATAATTTATAACTAACTTCCGTTTGTCGAGTAGTACGCGTCATCGTCTTTCGTGCCTCCTCGCTCTGTGATTGGCCCCCGTTTCGATGTAAAGCTTTCTGCCTTGGTCCCCAGGCTGTCCAGCAATTCGAAAAGAATGCGCAAGGCAGCATGGGTACTCCCAGGCTACCTCAATTTGATAATGTTAAAGGAATGTTTATTTTTTAACTTGAGACATGGAATATTTGTCATTTTTTAACCTTTTTTTTAAACCCATATCGGCCCCAAATATTGGGTATCGGAAATTGGGAATCGGCCAAGGGTGGTGGAAAAAACATCGGTATCACATCGGCCATTAAAAAACCTGTATCGGTCGACCCATAGTAGTCAGTGCATATACTGCAGTTGCAGAGTCAAATGGTGATTCAATAAAGGTCATGTAGTGTAGTGTAGTGGGGTGGAGAGTAAGCTCTTGAGGAATTCTGGGTGGCGGCAGGAAAGTCATATAGTTCAGTTGCAGAGTCAAATGGTAAATCAGAGTCATGTAGTGTAGTGTAGTGGGGTGGAGAGTTAGCTCTTGAGGGATTCTGGATGACGGCATGGAAGTCATATAAGTTGCAACGTCCGGTAGCACAGTTACAGAGTCAAATGGTGAGTTACAGTCATGTTGCAGGTGGGTGGAGGGTGTTGATGGCAGTGTTTAGTCCCAGTGGATGGAGGGAGATGTTTTTGGCAGGGCCCTGAATAGTTTGCTGTGGGTAGGCTGCTGGGTTCAGCATCTTTATGGCTTGTTTGGATGAAGCCGTTTGTGAGTCTGTTGGCTTCTGTATCTCTTGTCATAGGAGGCTGAACAGCCTGTATACACGGTGGCTGGCATAACATGTGAATGTGCATGATGGCTTGAAAACGGGTCACCTTTCATCTGGAGAATTACGAATGATGAAAGAAGAAAGCTATTCGAGATCCAAAAAGAAGCACAGTTGGCTGACACTTAACACAGACATGGGTCGGGGGCAGGAGCATTTTAGCGGAAACAGTGTAGCTAACGTTGGTGTTCTGCCCAAAGTGGGTCAATCAGAACAAACAGTAGGCCTACATAAAGGGAAACTAGAGCAAGTGGCCCTAAGGTGAAGCTTTCTCATCTCATCACTAAAGATCTTTGGCTGCAGGAGCAGGGCCAGCAGCAGCATGTACTGTAGGATTTAAAGGAGGAAGTTGTGCAATACTATCTGTCAAAAGCGTGAGATCTCAGATTTATGATCTTGGGTATTTATTGCTTTTAGGCGTCTGCATATTTTGCACCCACACATTATGAAATAGGGCCAACCAATAATACTATCAGGCAATACAAATTATAACTACTAGTCATAACAAACCCTTCAGGGCAGAGGTGCGAATTCAAGTAGTTGACTGCTTAATCACTGCTGAGTGATCCTGACTATGGTAAGCTTATTGCATAAGGAAGAGCTGTCAGGGGCCGCTAGATCTTTAACATAAGAGACCCCGTTAGGCTGATGGTGTGTCAACCAGCACCAGTGGTCTTCACTGATATACAGGTCCTTCTAAAAAAAGAAATAAGCATATTCTGATGAAGTTCATTTTTTCTCTTAATGTAATGATAAAAAATAAACGTTCATATATTTTAGATTCATTGCACACCAACTGATATATTTCAGGTCTGTTATTGTTTTAATACTGATGAACACCTGCAAAAGATTCCTGAGGCTCTTAAAAAGTCCCAGCCTGGTTCATTACTCAAAACCGCATTCATGGGTAAGACTGTTGACCTGACTGCATTTAACATTGAAGTCAACATTTAACAAGTCACCACAGCTGTATGACACGCACACACACACACACACACACACACACACACACACACACACACACACACACACACACACACACACACACACACACACACACACACACACACACGAGCACGCGCGCGCGCG